>NW_027110155.1:762472-774308 GCF_000696795.3 Halyomorpha halys
CCAAACGCTATCAAAGGCAGAAGATATATCAAACAGGAGGAGCATAACATACTGTTATCCTACATACTGTTCTGAATTGGTAAACTTTAAATAAAGAATATTTTACTTTGAAATATTATTATTTATTTTATTTTTTATAAAGCTTTATCCTCAACATTACTCCCATCATTAAGATAATGTTATATCTCACCTGCAGTCCCCTTTCTTTTAGCTTCAGATCCATGATTTGGTACCTTTTATACTTTTCCCCACATTTAATATTGACTTTTAACACTCCATCTAATCCAATAATTTATATTAGTATTACTATTAATTTTGTGCACAAAAATAATGATAAATATTATAAACATATATACAATATAAATATAAATAAATAGACAAATTTGTAAAGCTAATGAAGGGACAGGGGTGTAATATTTTGTAAGGACATACTGTTACTAGACAAACGGTTGTGCAACCAGGTAATTTGGTCAGGAATACGCTTGACCGACAGGTTTTTCCCGAATTAAGGATTATCAGTATAGCTTTCTCACTATTTACATTTGGTTGGTTGGTACATAATTACCTGTACTTCAAAGTATGAGTATACTAGTTTTATTAATTTTGTCGTTTTGGAATAAAAGGCTTTTTTACTGGACAAGCCTATGAGAACAAGCATGTTAAAAAAAAAAAGTTTGCGGAAACCAAAGTAATAGATAAAATTCCATCAAATTAATAGCCATTGCGTCAATGACCATTCGAACACTAATTTTCAACTTCCCTTAAAATTTGAACCAAAGCGGACGCCATTTGTTCCTCGATATCTAAAACTTCAAATGTGATTGAAAATATTCTAATATTCGAACGTTGAAAGAAAAAAAAATTGATTTTTTACATTAATACCAAACTTTCTCATCTTCAGTACAGTGGAGGAATTTTTTTTTAATATGTATATTCCAACAATTAAATTTGGAATCTATACATCCAATAATAACTAAAACTTCATTTCTTATATAATTCCTTTCATAGAAAATTTTGATTTACTGAAAAAGTAATAATGATTTTACTATTTACCAAAATCATAAAACAAACACACAAATAAAAATATAAATAAAATAGGAAAATAAGATTTCTACCTAAATGTTATGCTAGAAACTAGAACAGTATTTAGAATTTTTAGCAAAAGATAATGCATTATTTTCAATTATTACTAAATTACTCCAAAATTACGCGCCTGACAAAATAACATTTTTTTTTTTTTTTTTTTTAAATCGACAAAATATGCAACAATTTGATGCCAAAATGAGCTCTACACTACAATTAAGCTCCCGAAATCGACAATTTTCACAAAAAGTGTAAGATGGTAGAAAAAATTCTTTCTAGGACAAAGAATTTGAAGTCACCTAGATTAGTTTTCATTTTAGCCCATAGCAGAATATTTAGGCTCTAAATATGGCGTATAACTAAAAATATTAACACTGTTATTTTCATAAAAAAAAAAAAAATATTTTTTTCCTTCCCCGTATTGTTTTTGTTTTATGTACATCTCCTGTACTTTTTTAACTGTATATTTTACGTATTTTTATAAAAAATTTTTACTCTTGCCATTGTTACTTATTTTTATTCTTATCATTGTATCATTTTGTATCTTTTTAGCCCTGATGAAGCCCTACAAAGTGGGGCGAAACGTCGGAAAATAAATAGTTGTAAACTATTATATTTTTTAATTTATTGTTCATTACCAATTTACAACAAATGAATAAAAAGATAGAATTTTTATTTTATTACTAAATAACATGAAAATCTATTTTACTTTTCCATAACCCCAATTTCTGAAATTTATGGTTTCTAGGATGAATATAGGTACCAATATGTATTTTGATTCTGTACTGGTTCCTTCTTCTGTAGTGGCCTACGTTTTAAGGAGTTTTTTTTTTTTTTTTTTTTTTTTTTGTAATTTTGTTGTAGTGGGCGTTCTTTTAATTTTATAATATGCTGGGCCACACATTGGTTATGAAAATCTAATATGTTTATCATAAATATATACCAGAAAACACAGAATAATTATAATGGGTTTGAAACATAAATATTATAAAATATATTATACGTTACGAATTCTCCTATCATATTTATTTGGTTGCATAAATAACTTAAACCGGATCAAGCGCTTTCTCAAATGAAAGTATCAAAAGATCTAGGAAAATCCTTGTTGACTTCACATACAAAATAATTTCTCTATGAGTAGTGGTCTCTCTGGGAAAAGCTTCGAAGCTTGTAGCTGAACGTACATCCACTAGATGGCTCTAGCAGTCCCAAACAACACCGGTTGTCAAAGATACCTTATTACTAAATATTACCTCCAGCATTGATATAAATGGATTTTTTTTTAATTTTACTTTACAAATGCCATAAAAAATTATTTATTCAAAATTCAGTTGCTTGTAACACGTTCATTATATCACACATAATATATAATTTATTTTGAATAATTAAATTTTAAATAGATAAATGTTATTAATATTTATATGGAAAATTAATTTAAATGAAATTGAAACTCAAGTATTTTTTTTTTTTTATGTTTCATTCAACTTAACTTTGTTAGAACTACAATTATAAAACTAACCAAGTTTTTGATAACTAACCAAATATATTCCTGATAATCAACTTACTTATTTTTGAAAAGGGGAGAATGTGTATTGTCTACAGCAGATACCTAAGGGACTTAATGGAATATTTCTGTAAAAAACTGTATGTCGTCAAATTTACATTTTGACCATAGATATATGTTTAATAGACACTCATCCTATAAAGCCAAGACAATCTTTAAAAAAAATTATAGTGAATCTAATTTTGACTGCTACACTGCAGTACAGACAGTCTTGATTTAAGTTTTTGTCAAAATCCCTATTTTACAATAACTGAATATATAGCTGCTTTTCATGAAACTAAACTGTAGTAAAATATTATAAATATTTGTACGAAATCATAAAAGTAAATTATTTTCATAAAAGTATTAATTTCATTCTCAAATCTTTTGCTTTAAAAAAAAAATTGATTTACATTGAAATCGTACAGTAATGGGTAATGAAATATCAGAGCACTAAATCATAGTAAAGAAAAAGATTCGTCCATATGATTCAGGAAGTTGCTTGTTCTGATCCTCTTGTAGGAGTCCATACTTTCAATGAGTAGGCTCTATCTAGACAATCATTAAATATGCTCAACAGGCGTTTTTTAATGTAAGGAAGGATGTTCTTCAACACAGCCGTTACATGACCAATCTTCTGCCAATACAAACTCAACGAAAATTTCCAATAATACTTTCAAGTCCGTTCCAGAAGGATATATCATAGCGCATCTTACGAAGACTTCGTCTTTGTTGTATTTGGCAAGGTGATAAATACTCCAGAGATTCATCATAAAATATTTATGAATATTGTAGCTGCATGTTCAAAAGTAGAAAGATTTTTTTTTTAATATCTTTATTGAAATTTACAACTGTATATTACATAATACATTTAGTAAATATGATCTTAGTTAAAATGGAATGTTACAGGCGTGTAGAACAACTACCCATTAGTAGCACAGTAATGACATTTTACATTAGCTGGTCTCGTGGCTATCTTCTTTTCAGGCGCCTCGGAGGATTGTCTGGAATGAAAGATGATGGAAGGTTAGAAACTAGGGGGTTTAAGTGGTATGAGAGTTTATAATGGAAGGAGTGATATCTGGTTCGGGCTAGATCGGTTACATGGGGAACATTAAGGTCTTTATGTATGATTTTATTTGTGACAAAGTAAGGAGCACTGAGGATTTTACGAAGGATTTTGGATTGTAAGGATTGAATACAAGAGGAATTCGAAGGTTTAGTGGAGCCCCAAAGCTCAACTCCATTTGTCCAGATTGGCCTTATTACAGTCATGTAGATCAGTCTTTTGTAATGTGTTTTAAGTTTAGACCGTTTGTCTAGTAAGTCGAAATCGACGTTCAGTTTCCTGTCTTTTCAATATTGTGTGAGGATTTCAGGTTAATCGTTTGTCCAAATGTAGTCCAAGGTAGCGGATCTGTTCGATAGGGGTAAGAGTAACATTATTAAATGAAACTGTAGGGCAGTCGGTAGGTTTACGACGAAGGGTAAAGGTGATTTGATGGGATTTGTTTCTATGATTTAATGCTACAATTATTTGCATGCAAGATAAATTTCCCATTGCCATCCTGAATCCCTCCAGGGATACCATGCTGGTCACTTTACAATGAAAGCACATAAGACTTCCGCATCTAATTACGCAACTAGATTTTCTATATTCTGACTTTCTCTTAATATTTCCCATCGCATTATCCTTGGATCCTCTTCGAAGTGCATGGTAGATCTCATCGTGACAACAAACCTGGTTTAACCCTCGGGCCTTGTCGATAGCATTTTTTAGGGCTAAGAGCAGCATCCACCTTATGAATGTTGGATCTTTCACGTCTCAACGGGGTATTAATACTGAGAACGTAGGATTAGAAAAGGAATCATTCCCAACCACCAATTGGTTTCTCGTAATAAATCCAATTTTTTTACGCTTCTTCTGTTTGTTCGAATGTATTGCTAAATCGTGTAGTTGTTCAGGAACACGATCATATTCCTGCTACTTCCCCTTATACCTTTCATGGAAGATATTGCATCTTCAACTTCATTTGCATTCAGAAGGTAAGCATTAAGTGGTAGAAGGTTTTCTTCGTTATCAAACACACATTAGGTGTTTTTCTCGATACCACCAATGTTGCCCTCTTAGATCATAAGATAGTAATAACCTGCGATGTCGGTCAATGTTTAGACTCAACCAATAATTAGAAAGTAAATGCAGCTGATTTTCTACTTTCAAAAAATTGTAGCTCAGCCAGAATCTTAAATACCATTGCTAGCAATTTATTAAGCGATCTTTTTTTAAAAAATTCACACACTCTTCTATTTCGGGGAGAATCCCTCAGGTCCTATTTCTACGGGCACTTGTAAATCGTCTTTTCATTCTGTGATAAAGGGCTTCCGTTATGATTCAATCACTGAACAGCAAAGAAGACAACTAATAGCAGCAGACTACAGATTAAACTTTCCTCATTGTTGCAGTTTTATATTTATATCCTATAATCCCAAAACTATCACTCTAAACCCAATCAAAATTCGTGAGGTTTTTCATTAACTTGAAATAAAATTTTAAAACTTAAATTTTTGTTTATTAAATATTTTTAATGTTAACTGCACATTTGAAAAGCAATTCTTCGGTATTTTAAAAAACAATCAAGTACACTTCTGAAATTAAAATTTTAAAAAATCATCACTGGAGTAGAAGTACGTGCATTAATTTATAATCGTATTTTAGAAACGATGATGGAGAACGCCAATTGAGTGCGTAACACAAAATATTACAGCAGATTATCCTAGTTTTTTAATTTACAAATGAATTTTTTTATAGAAACTGCATCAGACTGCAAAATTCTGCCCAGAATTCATTGTCAAAATCCCCGAATAGTCTTAATCACGCCACAACTAAAAATATCAATTATTCAAGTGTAATGCAAATTAAGAACTAGAGTAAACTAGATTTCAGTACTTATCAAGGTTGAAGCAAAGTATAACAAGGCTATTGTAGAGGGCATATGCCGACGATATAGCCATATATCTACAGTAGTTCAATGAACGCAGAGACCGCTCTTCGGCTGTCGGAGAAGGCTTGTACGGAATTCACCAAGAAACTTGAAGGGTTGAATATGACAGTTAATCCCAAGATGATTGACAGTATTATTTTTGCCTTCCAGAAGAGCAAGCACCCTCTCCCTGAAGTCTATAGGGAAACAGGATACGAGAATAGACCAGGAGACAGCATATTATATTTGGGTGTCACCCTTCATAGGCATCTGACGCTATCTCGCCCTGCAATAAGATTAAGCTGCTTAGGACAAAGTCTTACAGGCTTAATCACCAGCTAACTTCTCCTAATCTTCCACTTTGCCTCAAATTAATGATTCACAAGAGTGTACTCAGGTTATCTCTACTCTATGGAGCACCTGCTGACCAACATAGCATCGACGAAGGCCAAAAGCCTGCAACGCCTTAAGAGCGGTATGCTCAGACCTATCGTGAGACATACTTCACTTCAAAGAGCAAAGACGGATCACACACATGCAACAATTGGACTACCGACTGAGACAAAGGTCATCTCGAGGAGACATATCATATTTTTTGACAGCATCCAGTACTGTACGTACCCATTATTCAGGACACTGACACCGACAGGACGCCCACAAACAGGCTCAGACTGGACTACTAACTTAAGGAGTACAGTTATTAAGAAATCTGGTAAGCCCCATTACCAGACTCAATCCATTTTTCAATTTCTAGGCGTATCTCTTTCCTCATTTCCCTCTTACAATGCATTTGAAATGCAGTAAAAGATTTCATCCTATTTGTTATCTACCGTTTTTAGTTAGCTCCTACGGCATTACTTTTAAATTTTCAAATCTCAGTAGATAAATTGTATTTTTTAAAAAATTTATTTATTGATATTAACTATATTTAAATTAAATGTTTGAAAAAGAATTTATGAATAACGGTGCAGTTTCTCTTAGTTTTTTCTACTTGCTTTTAGATAGATATGGCATCCTAAAAACCGAAATAGTAATAGGTAAGAATCAAGAATTTATCAAGAAACGAAAATTTATTCATTGATCTTCTACTTGGATGTATTACGAAAGGAATCCTATGCTTCCGATCTCAGATCTTACAGAGCACCTTACTCTCATAAAAACTCTTTTCTTCCAAACAAAATTTCTTTCAACCATATGTTCACTTAATATTGGAATCAGTCAGTATTTTGTACTAATCAGGTTATTTCTAAGACGGAAATTGTTTTAAAATGTTGATGAAAAAATTTGTTTGTAGAAGGGGTGTTCCATTCATAGTTGAAAGGAAGAGAAGTGCTCGGCGGTAGAGCTATTGATTGAGGACTGCGGGGAGTAGAGTTACCAGGGCAACCCAGCAGCCACTGCGCATCGTCCTCGCACATCGATACTATCCTACACATCGATTGTCGGGGCGAGGTTCTACTTCGGCCGCAGTCATTAGACAACCACCCGCAACAGCTACCATTCTTGTCTTCAGCCGTTCTGCATAATTGACGGCTAGGATGGCTGCTACTTAACAAAGTCTTCGTCCGGGAACACGGTCCTGAAGTATATCAAGGTGTTCTGCCACTCAGAGGATCCTCAGGACAAGTTCCCGATCCTCACTAAGTGATATTACATGTCCAACGAGACCATCGCAAATACTTTGAATAACATAGAATTGAAATATTTCAATGTTTGTATCCAACTCTTTAGTAATGGAGGAAGGGGTCCCAATATTAGCATGCCTCTTATCAAAATTAATATAAGGTTTTTATATTATTATTTATACAAAGAAATATAACATGATTAAAATACAATACTTTAAAATAAAATGCTCACGCTTAAAGCTATAAAAATGAAATTTAAAAAAAATGTACCATCAGGTACAACTCATAAAGGTTTAGTACTTATGTTATCAAATACTCACACGTACATCTGGTGTAACCACTGGGCATTATAGATGGATTTATTCAGAGCTAAGGCCTAACGCCTACCCTGACAGAAATTGTTTGGAAGTGGCCTGGCTCTTACCTTGCGTTGAAGAGAATTTGTATGTGGTTTAACAAATAATATGAATTCTGGATACTCTTTCGTCTAGTCCATCTGTTCATCTCCTATTATTTATCAACTGATTAGACCGAATTTTGGACTATTTTCAGAACTTATTTCAAATTTGATGGTCTGGTCGACAAATTACAATACCGATTAACCAGCCCCATGTCTATAAGTGATAAGCCCATTGGCACAGACACGTAAGGGTATAAAAGGAATTATTCCAAAAGGAAGGTTCCTTAGGTAGGTAGGGAAATACCATTTCCTGACTTAAGGTAACCTATGCTAGGAAATTATCCTATCAGTCACTTACGCTCAACTGCCAGGATGATCTCAAACTCCTCTCCCTCCCTTAAAAGACTAGAGAAGTTAGATGTCCCCCAGTTGTTTAATAATCCACTGAATTATCGCACTCACGTAAAAATCAAAGACTATATAGAAAAAAATCGTACTATAAGTATGGGTGGATAAGGATCTACAGAGTAAAAGTATGGGTGGATAAGGATCTACAGGGTAGATGTGAAACCTCAGTAAATTACAGATTTTTTAAATTTCAAATAACATTTTTAAACGACAAATAATTATTGATATTTTTTTTTTTACGTTTTAAAATTGACAAAATGGGGTGGAGCATACTTGTCGTTATTGCACAGTATAACTAGAATATTGATACTGGATAAATGGATAGTTACCAATCTGGCAGCCCAGTTCGCATTAAAGTCATAAACTGTCTAGCGACAATTCATCAAAATTCTTCCAACAGCCTTTTCATGGCCAAACCAACTTCTGCATACTTCACTGGAATGCAATGGACTTACTCACGGTCAATTCGTCGAACTTAAAAAGATGGTAGAAGATCACAAGATTGATGTTTTTGACATTATAGATGTTGAAGATGCATTCGATCATTTGTATGACTTGAAATTTTACTCACGTAATCAATCAGACTTCAGAGTTATAAACGAACCATCAGCTTCAGGTTGATTAAAACTCTTCGATTTGAGGGTGTGTAAACGTAGGATTCAATTGGATGTGCCGAATCCTGTTTTGTCCATTAAAGAATCCTGTTTTCCTATAACTCACAACGAAATTAGCCCAGACTTGAGTAGCAGTAATATATCTGGTACAATACATGATAAAATACCTATATATATAATTACTGGTATATATTAATGGGGCTTCATCCCATTGGTGATATTGAGAAACTGACCAGATAGGTCAAATTTAAGATTTCATTGGTTCCAATGCAGCTGTTTGTATAAATAAGACATTAAGGCCAGTCTTCCTTGCCTATAATAAAAAAGACACAATCCATGTCATCTTCCACTCGATTCTGACCCGTTTGTTAGACATGACTACTTTGAACGCTAACTGGTTTTGGTCACCGCGTTATCATTCCTAATATTAGTAGGAGAACGACCGGAAGACCCACGCATGTACAACAACGGACAAGGTGGAACCTTAAAAAGGCTGCTAGAGTCAAGTAGACTGCCATTTCTGACTAAGAAATTAGCTTGGATTTGCTAAATGATAAGGTTGATGAATTATGCAAGAGGTCGCAGAGTACTATTCTGAGAGTTGTGAAATAGACAATTCCCAAAGCGTTTCATACATTTTGTAATGGAGAGATCTAGAAATTGAATGAGAAACGCAGTAGAGACAGCAGGGGTAACTGACGCCAAACTTGAACACTTGTATGTAGATGCTCTTGGAGAAAAGACTATAATGGAGAGAGGGGGTAATCTTTCAGGAAAAGTGAAGCCAAAAAGGTGGCCCTAATGAACTCCAGACTCTTAGCACTTAAGTAGGAGCCAATCACTGGTTATCTTTTCTATCAGTTTAGACTACAATGGTGGACATTCTTGTTAACCTTTTATTTATTTTTATTATTTTGGCCTCCTTCCTGTCATTTCTAACATATAGCGGAGTTATCTCCTGGTGACCAACCCATTCTAACAACCATGTCGGGAAAAAAAGTTTTTCATTTTAAAAAAGTTAACGCCCCAGCCCGGATTCGAACCGGTGGTGCCGCCCACAGATCTCAGATTGATAGACCTACGCCTAACCTCCTGAGCTACAGACGGTCCATATTCCTGTTAACCCAACGTAAACCTGAATACGGAGGTTGTTGTTGTTTCCCTTCTTTTTTGGCTTCAGTTTCCCTTAGGAAAGTAGGATATGTCACCTCCCTGAAGAATAAATGATTATCGACTTATCTATGGCAGTGTTACAGCTCTTTGATTTGTGAATATCTCAATATTTTCAACATGTAACTCTCATTTGACTAAGCAAATATGGATACTTTGACTTTGTCACTTTTGAAAAAGCTTATCTAGTTGCGCCAGGCAGGTATATTTCTCTTTTAAGGACAATACAGCCTAGCAAAAGTGCAGCTGAAAGTCTACTCGTTAAATAAAATGTCAAATTTTATATTTAGAAATGTAAATTTTATATATAAAACAGCTTTCAAACGACATACCGGAATTATTTGTGCAGATTAGGAAATCTTAAAAATGATTTATTTTTTAAATCAAAGAATCTTTTAATCAAATCGGTCTTTATTATCGAAGAAAAATGGTTACCCTAAAAAAAAGAAGGGGAAAAGTCAGTTTTTTTGCTTTATCAATAAACTTGAAAGCGTCAACATACAAAATACAAATAAATTAAAAATTATCAAGCAACTAACTTAATTTATTTTGGACCACTTAGTGTAGATGAGGCCAATTTAAAGTGTATTATTATAAAAGATATTATAATTGTTTTTGGTATATTCATATTTTTTCGAACATAATAATCAACTAATCTTCCTGAGGTAAGTGAATTTAGTTGACTTCTTACCTAACTTTTTATACAGTGTCTATAGAAGGACGGTGCTACGTAATTAGTAAGGGAGAGAGACATAACAACACGTTGAAAATATTAATTAAAAACACTTCAAAGCTGGCAAAAATAATGAGGAATGTTTTAAAATTAAGAGGATTACAAGACTTAGCTCTTCTTTTAAGTTTAATAATACCTTAAATATATTCCTTTGCAAGACAAAATTTATTTTTTTATTTATTTTAGACGAACGCTTCATTTATTTTTCTCATCATTATTCAATCAGGTAGGTAGAAGTTTATTAAACAGAAAAAATATATAATGTTATAAAGTTTTCATAGTAAGTATTCTTTCACATAAGAGTTGTAATTTTATTTGCAGTAAATATTTGTATAATTGGTCAAATTTAACTAATGAAAAAACGATCTTTCTTTGCTAAAGATTTTTAATTATTCACAACAGTATATTTTCAGATCATTCAAATAATTTAATATACAAGATGGCGCCGAAACTTTTGGGATAGTACACTAATGGAGTAGCATTTGAGACAGAAACGAAGCCGGTTCTAACCTAATCCCTGGAGTGCTGAATTCTACTCTGTGAAATCAGAAAATAAATATCAACCTTCCCACCCTGAATATAATAGTTTGATAACCTGTAGGTGTAGCCAAATTAGAAACGAAAATAAAACCAAACAAACAAACAAAGGAGATCGATGGTATTGAGTCAAATTCCAGAGACTCAAGCCAACCATTAAGCATGCTATAGAGGCCTAAAATAGTCGCTGTTTTGCATTTACAGCATAAGATGAAAAAAAAGATGTGAAAAGATGTGTAATTATAGTTTGTTTTAAACGTGTTACAAATAATTTTTTTTGGACAGAAGTTACTTTCTCGACAGGATTTCCCCTACGGAAAGTACCACACTTGTTATAATGAGCCCTAGTATTCGGTACAATCTATAAAATTAGCTAAATACAAAATAAATATTTTAAAAAAAATTATTTTGTCATTCTACTAATGAAAAAAAGCAAATATAAACAATTTTTAATTTTTTTTTTTTTTTTGCTATCTTCATTCCACAATCATGAAGTTGAGACAAACGGAATTAAAAATGTTTTTTGTAAGTTTATGACGTGCCTAACACTGCAGTAAATAACACGTAAAACATGGCGTGGTACTTAATAAACTTCAAAAATCAGTCTGTACAAAAAAAAAAAAAAATTCAATAAGGTATATAATGGGTGTTTTTTTTAAGCCCGATAGAACTTGAAATTGTAAAAAATAACACAAAAAATTAAATTGTAATCAAAATTTTTTTTTTATTCGAAAGATCAATA
>NW_027110155.1:778663-779208 GCF_000696795.3 Halyomorpha halys
CGAATAAAAAAAAAAATTTTGATTACAATTTAATTTTTTGTGTTATTTTTTACAATTTCAAGTTCTATCGGGCTTAAAAAAACACCCTATACATATTTTTATTTTATTTTTTCAATTTTCATGAGATCTCACGCGTTAAAAGCATGTATGTGATAAGTTTTCTGCGATCATCGATTCGGAATTTCAACAAACCCAGTCTAAATAGTTCAACAATACTTTTAAAAATACGGGTAAAATCTCAATAAGCTATATATTCCCTAATTACAGTTAGAATTCTTCTTCTTCTTTCGCGTTACCATGGACTGCCTTAGAAGCATATAGTAAAAGAGCCCAAGAAGAGAAAAAAGTAAGCTGTTTCACCCTAATTGTTGGTTACTGTAATGAAAATGTTTAATTTACTAGTCAAAATTAATGAGTCTGCCAAGTATAGTTAGGAAGAAAACGTATGGCGGCTGTTTCAAAAAGTTTTTTTTTTTTAATATTTATTTATTGCTATTTACAACTGTACATTTAATAAATCTGATCTAAGTTAAATTGGAGTGTTA
>NW_027110155.1:782398-784202 GCF_000696795.3 Halyomorpha halys
AGTTTCCTGTCTTTTCAGTCTGGTGTGAGGAATCCAGGTTAATCGTTTGTATAAATGTTGTCCAAGGTACATTAACAAAAGCAGATCAGTTCAACAGGGGTAAGAGTCACATTATTAAATGAAACTGTAGGGCAGTCAGTAGGTTTACGACGAAAGGTAAAGGTGATTTGATGGGATTTGTAACGTTAAAAACGTTAAAAAGTATTTCAATTCGAGCTACATATCATTGAAACAATATTAGAAAGCCTAAAAAAGCATCATTTAAAGTAGAGTATATTTTCTAAAATATGAGCTCTAACAGAGTTGCTTACGTTCAATAGTTCCCGAGATATATTTTTTTTAAAACAACATTTCATAAAAAAATTTACTTAAAACCACTGGTTAGAGTAAATCAATTGAGGAAAATCTATCTCTCAGGAACAATGAGGCGTAAAGATGTCTATTAGCACTCAAATTAAAGCTAGTTTAATGTGCTACAAACTAGATTAATACCTTCATAGGTGTACTAGTTTTAAATTTTTAAAAATAAATCTTTACCTCACTCCCTTATTCCTTCCACTCCGTCTGATATTATTCAATCAACATCCTTACTTATCCTCTCGCCCGTTTAACATTACACTTTCAGCTATATATTGTTCTCCAGGTATTTCCCTTTCCTATAGCCATCTTGACTCCTTATTCCGATCTCCTTGGTCCGCGATTTATTGCTGGAGGAGATTTCAACGCCAAAGATCAACAGTGGGGATGCAGAACGTCCAATACTCGTGGTAGAACTCTTTCCCGAGTCACAACATCCAATAGTTACTCCATCCTCTCTCCTAAAAATCCTACTTATTGGCCTACATCTCTTAAAAAATGTCCCGATATCCTTGATATATTTGTTACTTCCCAAATACCCACATCACAATCCACAATTCAATCTTTAGATGACCTCTCTTCAGATCATAGCCCGGTTCTACTTCATATCCATTCTAATCTTATTCCTAGACCCTCTCCCCCTTCAATGGTTACAGGACAGGTAAACTGGAAACATTTTCGGACTGATCTTGAAAACGTACTTGACTTAAAAATTTCACTAAAAACAAAAGAACAGATCGACTCTGTCGAAATACTTTCTAGATCGATAGGAACTACTATCACTAAAAATACTTCAAAAAGGTTTAGAGAAAAAAACTTACCTCGTCACATACAGGCATTATTAACAGAAAAACGCCGGGAAAGAGCGAGATGGCACAGAACAAGATATCCCTCGGACAAAACTTATTACAATAAATTGACTAACAGACTAAAATAAGAAATTAGGAAACACAGAATACAAAATTTCCAGAACTTAACAGAAAACTTAAATACCACTGACAAATCATTATGGAGAACTACTAAAAAGCTACTAAAATAAAAATCATTCAACCATCCACTTCTCACTGAAAATAAGACTTGGACATGATCAGATGAAGAAAAAACTCAAATGTTCAGCGAACACCTCTTCAAAACTTTTAACCCCCATCCTGATATCCTTAATCCAACCCATGTTGAACATGTTGAAGCAGTGATTTCAATTCCACTCCAAATGACCCTTCCTCCTAATGCTTTTCATCCCTCAGAAATAATGAACATCATCTACCAATTATCTTCTAAAAAAGCTCCTGACCACGATCTTATCACAGCACACATTCTGAAACAGCTCCCTCGTAAAGCCATTCTTCCCTGACCCTTGGAAAATGTCTATAATAAAAATGTTTCCCAAACCCTCCAAGCCACTTGAATATCCATCTTCCTACCGTCCTATTTCGCTCCTGCCCATTAT
>NW_027110155.1:784837-792853 GCF_000696795.3 Halyomorpha halys
CCTTTACTCTCCGTCGTAAACCTCTGCCTTCCTGTCCTACAATATCCTTTCTAAATACACCACCAATGCCTGTTGAACAGATTCGATACTTAGGACTTACTTGACAAACGCTCTAAGCTTCCCATTCACTACAAAAAATTAGTATACACTACAATAGTCAGACTAATTTGGACATATGGAATTGAGCTCTGGGGCTCCACCAAACCATCAAATTCTTCACGCATCCAATCGTTACAATCTAAAATCCTACGTAAAATCCTTGATGCTCCTTATTACGTCACAAATAAACTCATTCACAAAGACCTTAAAATCCCATTCGTTGCAGATTTGACCCAAAACAGATATGCGTCTTTTCATTCCAAACTCCTTAACCATCCTAACGCATTAATTGTTAATCTTTCATCCTTAACAATCCCTGATAATCCTCCGAGGCGTCTGAAAAGAAGATGGCTATGGGACCTTCTAATTTAAATTCATGTTTGAAGTACCACCAATGGGTGGTTCCTTCCCAAGATTTTCAAGTGTATATGTAACATACTACATATTTACCTATTGTATTATTATGTACAGTTGTAAATTACAATCAATAAATAATACAAAAATTTTTTTTTAAAAATAATGATTTTTTTAGGGTTTAAATTTAATATTTTATATTTTCAAGGCTTTTACTTCTTTATTTAATCATTGTTGATGTCTCGGACATCTGGCCCAATTTATTATGTACTATAACAATTAATATATGAAATGAAGAAAAAACAAATATAAATATTTTTTTTTATTTAATTACCTTACATCATCCTATGTATTTTATTACCCCAAATTTTAAGAAATAGTCTCCATACTGAAATTAATATTAAACCGTACATTTTAACAAAACGTATTTTTTTATTTATATTATTTCATTTTTAAATTATTTCTTTTTTTAGATGTCCATCTACTTGTCATTCTCTGTAATTAGACTGTTTTTTTATTTCATATAATGATTGATATAGAGTGTGTAATATAGTCATAAATTATTTAAATGTCGAAGCTAACATAAGGAGTTTATATAATTTTTTTTCATAACATATTATAGATTGTGCCAGATGACGGAGAAATGTCCGAAACGTCGACAATGATTAAATTAAATAGTTAAAGTATAAAGGGTCTTACTTAAAAAAAAAGATTAAAATATAGCAAATTATGTTTAGCTTGCACTCCATGAAGTGCTAGTCTAGTAAATAAGTCGAGGATTTCAATAGAGTTAAGCCTTTATACCTTCTAATCATTTAATATTATTTATTATATACACACTTAGCCCTAATATTCAAAATTAACACACTTGCTGGTTTTATATTTTTTAGCACATCCTGTACATACGTCTAATGTGCTTGAGATGGAGAAGAGGAGGTCGGTGTGGTTGAAAATCTATTTTTTCAGTTTTTTCTTTATTCTTTGAAAAATAAAGAGTTTGGTTAAAATATATTCCTAACGAAATTGAAATACATTAAATGTTATACAAAAGTAGTTATAAATTTTTTTTTTCTAAACCTATCTAAGATCTGAAAGGGAAAAATATTAGTTCAGTCAAATTAGACAACAAACCATAATTAAATAAATAAATTATTTATCATAAAAAAATATTAGCAATAAAAAAAATTGCTAAGCAACAATAGTAACATTCTGAGTGTATAAGTCTCAGGAGTTTACACATCGATTTTGGAATATACAAAGTTTTTACATACAGGGGTGATGTGTTTTTTAACTATTACGATCTCATTCCTTTCCTTTTTTATTGAGCTAATATTTCTTGTTTGTGATAATGCTAAACTGAAATATTCCACTAGGAAATATTAGTAGTTATATATATACTCACACACAGCGAAGCATCATATCATGAACATCACGCTGTATCAGGTAAAGATTTAATGCATTTCGAGCCCTTTATTTTCGAAACCCTCCAATCCGGACACCAATTTTATTCCTCATACCAATATATAATAACATTAATAAAAATGTATATTAATGAGGTTTTTATAGTTGACCGTATATTAATGAGGTTTTTATAGTTGACCGTATATAATTGAGGGTTTTATAGTTGACCGTATATTCGATATGACTCAAAATTTGTTTGATATTATTTATTTTTTAAATTTTTACGTTTTTGTTTTTCAGCCCTGATGAATATCTGAAATTCAAGTTGAATCGTCGGCACAAATAAATTTGTTTTATTTATTCATTACTGACCGCTCCCCTGATCATCTTTTCCTCATATCGGAATTCATATTAAATTAAGAGTGTATATTACGTATTTTATAAACTAATGTAAACAGTAATGTAAAGAAAAAATTAAATCTCATGTCAAATTATTGAAAAAATTTACGTTATTTAGAAATTATATATCACCTAAAAATGGATAAGAAGCAAACTCAGTTCACAATTTTTTTCCATTTACAATATACAATATAATTTATAATTTTTTTTAAAATTTACAATATACAATATAATTAGGTAAATCATTCATTCCTGGAATTTTACGTAGCTCCAACAATTTATAAATTTTCTGGAACCTTTGTTGTTAATTGTATTAATTATTTTAGTCAGAATCACCCCTTCATTTCTCAGAAACTCTTTTCACTAGACTGATTATAGAGTGCAGTGACTTCACTAGAGGTTCATTATGAAGCAGCGTTCAGTGTAAAAAAAATTTAACCCACTCTATCAAAATTATCATCGTATAATAATAAATAAATCCGTTTATCTGTCGGCTTACAGGACCGATTTTCTATTAATTTGGTATCACAGGTTCATCACCTTCAGGATGATCCTTGGAATTCGACTCTAACATCCAAAGTTCCCATTTTTTTTTCTTTTTACAATGGTTCTAAAACACCATTTCATTTTCCTTTACAATAAACCATTGTGTAATGATTTGGGTCACAAAAATGAATTGGAAAATATTGTGATCGTGAAAAATTTGGAATTCCAGTTTTCGACGAAATACATGTTTTAGTGTCACATGAGTCTAAAAAACCTATGTCTAGCAAAATGGTCTGTGAACAGTCTTGTTCAAAAACGGAAAATTTTGCGATAATGAAATTACATATTTTGTGTACAGTGATTCTATGCCTGGGATGTGACAGCAACCTGTTAATTAAAACCGACCAGAAGTGCCACTTTATAAATTTATTTTTCACTTTTTTTCTTATTTTCACCAAAATGGCTTTAACAGTGTTAATTAAATTCAGTGGATCAATGAGCAATTAACTGACCTTTAATATCATGTAGGTATTATCCTCATTGAAACAGATTAAAAGGGCTTAAATGCCGAAAAAAAATTATAAAAATATCTCTGATCCTGTTTGTTTGAGGAAAATAAACAGTTCTCACTGTTACAAATAATATAAAATCTATAAATATGCGTTTAATCTTATTAAACTGTTTTATATCTAAGCAGGAACTTTTTTAACATAATTTTCGTCTTCTCTGGTCTTTAGATTTTTTTTTTTTCGAAAATAAAAAAAGTAATAACACAAACTCACTGACCTATACAAATTCTGGTGACGTAAGTAGGATAGTATGGGAAATTTTGCTGCGTGATGTGCACACCGCTCCAGATTTTGAAGGACTGCTGAGCAGCTTGGTGTGTAGGTCCAATAACTCTTGTTTCAGAAGGTTCTTGGTTCGAAATATTTGGGTAAAATATTTTCTTTATAAGAATAGTGATTCTGATTTTTTTTGGACTAGCAATATATCAAAGAATAAGATACGATGAGTATATAATTCTATTATTTCTGTATTGTGTGTTTTTATATTAAACCGTTCTTAACGGAACCCTCTGTACAATCCATAGAAGACGGTGTCCGTTATGTATACATTTCACTCTATATAGGAAGCTCTATTTTCTTTTCTATTAGCAATGAAATTACTTAATCCTCTGACAGTTTTTCCCGAGATCCTTACGGGCAGAATAAGTCGTTCCAACTGTTTAGTTAACCAAAGATATCCAAGTCTCTGGCTAGATTCTTTGCTTTCTCTGTTTTCTAAAGTTTATTAACTGAAGAAGGAGACGTAGTTTAATTTTGAATTCAGTATGCCGTCGACTTTGAAATCACCCAGTCATTCACACCGGAGTTTAGTGCTTCATCAGTTCTAAACTCGTTTTTATGAATTATATAAAATTGTATTTTTTTCTTCTTATACAACATAGATAGTAGTAATAATAGTGACTCGTCTATCATTAATGCCAGCGATAGTGATAATGATTTAAAATCTATCATACACAGACTAATTAGCAACGAGATACAAATAAAACAGTTTTTTACATATCAAAGTATTTCTGAACATGAAAAAAAACTAGAAATTTGTTTGGCAAGAATTCGTAATTTTCCCATACTGTGAAAGGGTAGGCAGACCTTCTCACTTAATATGATCCCAATGGTTCTGAAAAAAATCTGGACTGAACTTAGCCAAATCACCATCTGGCTATCCGTTGAGGTAGGGTCACAATCACTCCAGCCTGGTCCAATATACATTGGCAAACATCTGCTTCCAATATCGGTCTACACATTTTATTAATTTAACAATTTAATTTTATTCAACCACTGAATTGATTATGAAGAATACGCGTTGGTATTATCTTAACTATACATGAAATATATAGTAAAGGAAAGTATAGATTTCGTGAAGAATTTGGAAGTCCAAATTTCAACGGAGACACAGTTTTTAGGTCTCCCCGCCCAAATGCAAATAACCTATCTCACAAAAGGTCTGAGTGTTTGTATGTGGTAAACCTAGTTTATTGTATAGCCTATATTACTCCAAATTTAAAATTACTAAATTAATAAAACAATGAGAGTAAAACATGATACAGAATACGATAAAAAAAAGGATCTAGTAATATCTAAATAAATAATATCTATAATTAAGTAGAAACATACGTAGCCAACTTTAATCGTAATATAATAAATAATTATGTAGAGTTAAGAAAAAATACAGGCAGATACGGTCAGTTGGTAAATTAAAATCTGTTATTGGAAATCATAGAAGTACGAAAGTCTCAATCAAATATTTTTTTTTCTAGTTTTCTTTGTGGTTGATTTATTTATTAGTTTTTCTAGAAAAAAAAATATTTGACTGAGACTTAAACGGTTCTTTAATATCACCATGTTAGTGATGCCTTTATTATTTTCATATCAACTATGAAAGTATTGTTGTTATATTTTATTGATCCCTCATAAATAAACTTTTTACAAAAAAGTTCCTTTAATTTAATTATAATTGTTCATTCTTCACCCTTGTATTCAATTCATTATTGACATTATCCAGAGGCTCATGATTTATTAGACGTTTCCTTATTTCAATTTCTAATACTAGTTATTCAATAATATCCAGTCATCGCCTATAAGACAAAGAAAGGATACGATTTGTTACAGATCGTGATTCGTTTGATGAGATAATGATTTATAAATCTTATAAATAAATTCGCTTAATAAAAGCATATACAAATTTTAATAAATATCAATACATCTTCCTTTAAGGAGTGATGCATTTGTTACTTATTTGCGTAATATCCCATCTAATTTTTTTGTTTTAATCCTTTTTGATTAAATATCTAGTCTTGAAAGTGTAGGGATGTTATAGTTTTTTTTTTTAATCTATTTAATTTTTTTTTTTAATAATATTAATACAAGCTGCAGGAATCAAGGTCACTAAGTATTACAGTTATCTGTATTTGTTTATAGTATATATTGGACTAAAAAGAATAAACAAAAATTAAATGATAACAATATACGAAAATATATTTTTAAAAAAAAAATTTAAACACGAGATAAAGAAAATTAAGTTTAAATAAAAATAAAAAAAAAGAAGAAAGAAATACATCATGCATCGACGACATATACTTACCAGTATAAAATATTACATACTGTCTTTGGAGCGAGCTCTATGCCAAGCTCTGCTTCCTCCGTTGCTCTGCTTCCTCCGTCCAGTGGAAGGAAAAACAGGGCTCCAACTGATCTCAGCGCTTCTCAGTCGCGTCACTGGTATTATAGTTTTCTAATACTGAAATTAGATGTTCTCAGTAGGAGGTCAAATTTGTAGGGTTCTACTTTCAATGAATTCAGTTGACACCTACGATAGATGCCGAGTTTTAATTGTCCAATTTAATACATTATTTCTGGTCACAATTTAATTTGTGTCATTATTGTGAATGGTAATGTTTTTAAATTTTTTGAAAAGAAAAAAAAATAATTTTGTTAACATCATGTTGTGACCCTAATGTAGTGCCACTATTAAATAATGCATTTTCTGAGCTATTATTTAAATAAATGAGATTTTAATGATATCCATTTTTATTTTTTTTTATTTTTTTATATCGAGGGAGATTAAACTACTGATTGAGGAAGACTAGCTGAAAATAAAATTGCATTATTTTTCTAGGATAGATTAGAGGTGTGTGCTGAAGAGTGGGTGAGAAAGAGAGAGAGCGAGAAACCGTATTGACGGAGTCAACAGGTCGAGGTATCGATATGAAGACGAGGTTTCGATGCATCGATAGGAGGCAGCCAGGAGGCCCGGGAGTGGGCCAGTATCCCAGGACCTCTGAGCCGGTATCCAGCGAGCTACGGCGAGTACCGGCCGCCACGAGGAATCGTGCACAACATCAGGCCATAGGCAGGTGGGTCATATAGCTCTGCAAATTGAGGCCCCTAAGCTGCGGGACAACCTCTTCGCCGGGCCACATTCATAACGGGCCTTATCGCTACGAAATAAATAAATCGCCCTCATTATCACCCATCATTATTCCTCTATGTGTTCTATCACGGGAGATGAGTTCCCTAAAAAAAAGAGACAAAAAAACAATAATAAAAAACATCCGTAAAAACAGTTTGAAAATTGATAACCTTATCACGATTATCTGTTATCAGAAAACGTTATCACTTTGACAGATCATAATAATTATTCAAAATTACCCCACAAGACTGAACAAAAATTAAACCCTCATCTTTAAATTATTTATTTTTTTTGAAAATTGAATAACAATTACAACTATTTTTTTTCAATTAGTAATATTGTGCAATTTTGAATTATTTCAAATAAAAAGAAAATATTTAACTCAAAATTATTAAAGTGTGATTATTCTTTTATTTTTAATGTATTTTGTTACACGACGAAAAATAATCCCAGATAGGAAGCGAATTATTCGATTTGGGCTACTTTTTGCAGTACTAGGCGTGGTGATGCGCCGCCAGTTGCAGGAGAATCCAGAGGATAGCGTTGCCAAGGCGCCATTTTCTCTTCGCTCAGTACCTAAGGACCGCCTTAGGTAAACTTTCGCCCAGAAAATATCAGAAACCGTCAGTATTTCGGCCATCAGCTCGTACCACACCAAGGCGTCTGATCGAGTTGTTCGAGTTAGTAACTGGAATCGAAATACCGTAAGTGGAAGTTAATATTTAATACATTTTAAATGTTTACAAAATACTTCGATATTCGCATGTATATGTTAGTTATTGACAATTAATACGCTTGCTGTGATAAGTACCATATCAAAACTGTCCTTTCATTTCATTCAGAAATTTGAAATGATCAATGGGCGTGATATGAGTAGAAACTTCAACAGAGAAGTTCGTGAATACGGAAGCAGGATAGTAAAAAAAAACAACACAAATACTATCAGTAAAAGATATCATGGTTATTTGTATGAATTTTTCTCTTTTCTTCATACTTTTTAATCAGCGTAAGAAAAAAAAATTAAAACCAAAAATTGTTAAACTGATGCTTTTATTCAATTTGCTATTTATACGGAGTATACCATATAAATGAATATTAACAAATAAATATATCTAATATTTCATAAATATGTTTTTCTATTAATATACATAAAGATACACTTTTAATAAATCGTGCGTTTTGTGTGTTATCATAAAAAAGAGAATTATTCACTACTAAATGTACCATAAAATTAGTGAAAAGTTTATTATAAAAAAAAAAATCATGTATTTATCACAAATTTATTTCAGAATAAATAATATA
>NW_027110155.1:792903-795077 GCF_000696795.3 Halyomorpha halys
ATATTATATTATATTGGTAGCATGACCTATAACCATCCTAAATGCTTTCACTATCCTAAGGATAAGACAGGTTTACACCCCCTATAAAAGGGCGTGACCCAAGGAAACAGAAAGGTAAAATTTACTCGCTTCAGAGAAAATTAATTGTGATGAAAGCACTAGCCCTTATAACATTTAATAAATAAGATAATAAAACATTATGTAAATAAAATTTATCAATTCGGAATTAATTTTAAAATAGAATGCCATCTTGTAAACCTACCTTAGAACATAAAATACGGTAACCCAAACTTCTAATAATTTATTATATTGGATTTTTTTTTTATAATAGTATCGGTTCTTAGGTGATAAAAATAACGCTAAACATTTAAGATTACTTCACATAATTACATTTCATGCTATATTCACCATTAGATGCCAACAATTACGTCAATTTAAATTTATAGTTTTACTTAAATCAGACGTTAGATTATATAAGGTACCTAAATTCAGAGTACATAGCCATTTATTTTAGTATTTCAATACCAGAAAAAATTTAAGAAAATTTTTAATTCATCCGAACCCCTTTTACATAATATAGTTTTCATCATCATTAATTAGGAACTATCCTTAGTATTTTTCAAAAATTATTTTCTTTATGCGTGTGTGTGTATTGACAGGTGTAAATTAATATTTGAAAGACAAAAAAAATAATAAAAAAAACAAGCAGTTGAATCTTTGAATAAACAATACGACTAAATATTCATTAAGTCCATAAATAGACACACGAACGAACGAATATAGAACCTCACAAATTATTTCTACTCACGAAACACTATATTGCTTCACGTGTTAAATGATTTTACTATGCTTGAATTTTCTATCATTATAAAAATGTGTAAATAATTTTAAAAAAAAAAATTGAATTATAATAAATTTCAAAAACATAGACAATTGAAAGAAAAAAATGATTCGATTAATAAACATTATGAAAATGTTTTGAACGTTAGCTCAACCACTACATAAATAGATGTTTATCAATCATATAGGTGTATGATTGACAATGATAGAATACATAATTACACTGAATCGGAAGGTGCGCTAATAAAAGTGATTACATATGCATTATTTGAAGTACGAATTTCCGAATAACTGAAATGATAATAGATAAGTTTTATTTTATCGATATTTATCCTCTTTTAGTTTCGGAGCAGTTTAAAATTCGCTAGAACACTAATTCAATCATAAGTAAATATATTTTTTTCATTTTCGAGTTGAGATTCTGATATGAATCAATATTCAATTAGCTACTTTAAACTATAACAAATTAGAGTTTTCATTGTTATCGTTAACTATTCTGCAATTAACATTTTAGTTACTTTATTAAAACTTCGGCTGAACCTTGATAATTATTAAATTACAGATTATATCTAAATTTGTTTAGCTCTTTATGGTTGCGAGTACTGCTTAATGTAACATTTAAGTTGAAAAAAAGTATCTAGTAGTATAAAAAACAACTTATAATTCATGATTATAAGTAGCTTTTTCTTGTAAATAACTAAAGCATTTTTTTTTATTTTTACCATTTAATATATTTTTACTTTCTGACTGAAGGTGACAAAGGGATAAATAAAATAACTATTCTTGAAAACAGTCTCAGATAGTTCGTTTTTTTTTTTCCTGAGGGCTATATTTCGCTATAATTTATTATTATATTTTTTCAACATTAACCTGATAAATAAATATTTTGAATAACTTTACTGCTTGTTAATCTACTATGTACTAAACGATTTGGATTAATTGAGTATTATACCCTATCTTAAGAACTATACAGCTGATAATATTTACGTGAACCTACTACTATATTTTATATACAATACTACGCCTTTTATTTTATTTTTTTTACATTATTCATTAGACTATAAAGCTATTAACATCAAATCAAATTTAATTAAAAGAGCAGTTTAAAAAAAAATAAGAAAAAAATAAACTATTTGAGTTGGACTCCCATGTAGTAATTTAGATAAATAAATTAAAGATATTATTCCAGTAAAAATTCTCTACATTGAAAAAATGAATTACTAATCATCATTTTATCAAATAACAATTTAAAAATGAAATTTCAATATAATTATTTATTCATGATAAAAATATAATTGATATGAGATTTTTGTATAAACTACGCAGTATATATA
>NW_027110155.1:795172-807196 GCF_000696795.3 Halyomorpha halys
TATATATTTATTGTAAATCCATAATGAAATTTTAACACTCCATTCCTACAGACCCAAAATATTAGGCATGAGAAAGACACAGTTTACATAATTCTATGCAGAAAATAAGTTTTATCTAATTTTTGTATTAACGCAATTTTTTTTCCATATATGCTCCATTCATTTTGGATGAGCGATTTGTAAGTAATTATGCAATACCGAATTTTTTCTATTCTAATTCAAATTATAGATGTTAAACTACAATATTTAAAGTGTAATAGAAAAACCACACTTTAAACTTTAATTTTATTTTTTAAATAAAAAAATGTACAAGTTTAGGATAATGAGGTAAAATGATATTTAGTTTTAACATTTAATAAAATTATGACAGATTTGTAATATATAATGTATTATAATTAACTAATTATCAATCAGTCATATACTAAAACAAAAAGAAATTCATATATAACCATGTTTAGATAAATAATAATTCAGCTTCGCATCAAGGGAACGACCTGGCTAAGGGAGGCAACGTAACCTGATGATGGGGAAAACGTGTTTAAGCGGGAGTGGCCGATTAATTTTCTGTGGGCTTCTTCAACGGAAAACCGCTGGCTCAGAAAATGTACAGACCCAATCAGTAAAGACCTTATTTACAGTATCATTAATTAATTTTTCATTTATAATTGTTATAAAAATTGGTGGTGTGTGTTATATAATTTTTTTTATTTGGTAGCAAATATAATTTTTTGTTGGCCTTGCATTACACTGTAATATGTACTTGGAGTTACCTTCACACAGATAAAAGACAAATATCTTGAAATTAACTATAAATGTCAGAGCTGACCTAATGAATAAAATTAAAGATATAAGTCTATAAAATAAGATAATATATAATGCGAATCTTATTAGAGCAACGGTTGATTTTCTCTAGATCATGCTCAACTTCCCGGTTTTTCCCCAATCAAGAGTACCTACTTTAAGAGGTTGGGTATACCCTCAGAGGGCTCCAGAACCCACAGGGTTTTCTCATGGCTGGAGTAACAGAATATTTAATTATCTGCCACAGATTCGAACCCGAGTCCTTGGAGTTAGTAGATAGCGCACAGTGCCATCTCGCTCCCAATTCCATGAATTAAAAAAGAAGTATGATTGTATGTAATATTTATATGTAATAAACAAAATTTATATGTAAATATTGGAATTGTTCTCAGTGTTCTGTTTCTTTAGAAGGGACGAACATATTTAGGAGATATTTTGCACATGGTCAGAGTGGGAATTTTTTTAGAATCTACAATATGTTTGTATTTTTGAGAGCCTGACACATTCCTAATTGTGTTATACATAGTTAAAATAATTATTTCCAATAAGTATTACATTAAAATGGAAAAATACTCAATTTGTTGAATTATCCCTTTTCACGGAATACGGACTATATAACCAGTATAACTTGGCATTTTGTTTACTTAATTTTTTATTTTTTTAATTCATTTCTATTTAAATTAGCAACTAAAATATTTAAAGTTTATTTTTAGATAATCCACTTAATTGTTACCTAAAATCAGTTTGACTGGAGTTCTTATCTTGATGTTTCCTCTTGCAATAATATAACCTTTACTACTGGGCATAGTGGTCCTTTTTGCCAATCCCTGGCAGCTACCTAAGTTGCCAACGCGTACTAACCAAGGTGAAAAATGAATGTTAACTCCCCTAGGTGGGAATCGAACCCACAACGTTCAGAACCGAGCGCACTGGGGGACCTATGCCCCGACCCGCACGGACGTCACGTTCCTATAACCTTTACTGACATACGTCCATATTAAAATGTATCAAAAGAATTTGAATAAATAAACTGAATAAACAAATTGATAGAGAAGAAATGTAACTTTTATTATTAATTAGTTTTATTAACAGAGTAAATACAATACTTCAATTAATTAGAATTATTAATCGGCAGAAAATTTTAAAATATATTGGGTGTAAGCATTTATCGTTTACAAATAGTTTAGTTGAAATAAATCGTATTTACAGAGAATAAAACCAAACAGGATTCATGATTATTTTTAGCTGCTTATTATGAAATAGAAATATGATATATTTAGCCTTGAATAAATAAAAATAATAAGACACCTGATATGATTAATATCTCTAGTTATTTACACCCATCCGTCAAAACCTGATGGATTGATTGACACACAAATTAATTGTTAGTATTTTTATCGATTTTGCAATCCATTTATTCCTCTATGTTATGAATATGGTATCAGCACACCTTTGTTTATTTTGATTTTATTTTATTTTTATACCAGATCGGCCTTACATGGTTGATATAACTTATATATATTTTTTAACAGTTGACTATGAGGGGGTATAGTCATACAAATGATACCCCTAACTATATACAATGTTCTTATTAAAAGAAAAAAATAAATTAAATAAATAGATAAGAATAATGCTTCTTAATATAAGAGGAAAGTAAAATTAATAACAAAAAATAATGATGTTGGTACACTTAAATAAAACAAACATTTGCCTCCTAATAGTAAAAAGAAACAAATTAATTTGAAAAAAGGAAGAGAGAAGAAAAGAGAAAAAAAAATAGTTATAATGAATAATAATAATAAGTAAATAGAGTTAGTATGACTATGAATTATTTTATATTTATTAAAAATTTATAAAAGAATGTCCTGCAGCAGTCTGGGCTTCAGTCTTCGGGTTGAGGTTGGGTTTCCCAGGTTGTAGGTCACTGCTCCTTTAACTGTCGGCAACTGGTAGTGGAACTTCATGAAAAGTTTTTTGATATAATCCTCTATTGACTCCATATGTAATTCGCGATGAAATTGGCTATTTCTTATGAACCAAGGAGCATTAACTGCGATTCTTAGGACTTCATTTTGAAAAGATTGTAGTTTTTTCCTTTTCGTGAAGGATGCCGCTCCCCAGATTTCACGGCCATACATCAGCAGTGGCCTGAGGATTATTTTAAATATAAGAAGGTTTTAGTTTGGAATTTCTGTTTAGGATAGGATATAGCATTGCTAACCTTGCGTAGGTCTGAGTTAGTTTAATGTTGATATGGTGATTCCAGGTAAGGCGGCGATCTAGGCGAATTCCCAGGTTCTTGCTGTTTTACTGGCAGGATTCCATTTCACATTTTTAACTTTGAGGATTAGATCCGGTGGATCTGGTGGGCATTGAAGACTAAAACCTTTTGAGTTGCATTTTTTAATGTTCAAGCTAATCATCCATTTAGTGAAATATTGCTCTAAATCATTACGGTGACTTTGCAAAGTGTTTCTAGCTATAATTATGTCATCATGTTGAGAGAACACAGCTGTAACGTCAGCAAACATAGCTTTGGAGGTGTGTGGACTGGATGGTGTCGAGAAGGTAGAAGTTGAACAAAATGGGAGAAAGGACTGAACCTTGTGGAGTACCGGCATGGATTGGTCTAAGGGTTAAACTTTTGTTATTAATTCTGACTTAAAATATTCTACTATTGAGGAATGAGCTCAAAATATTGTATAAGTATTTTGGAGTGCCTGCTTTCTTTAGTTTACATAGGAGACTTCGATGCCCCACACCTTATCGAATGCTTGTTGGAAATCTAAGTATTCTTGCCAGTTGGTGAGAAGTGGAATGACTGTATTGAAAATCAGGAATTATTTCGATGCTTTGAAAAAAATAATTAAGATGTTTTTTTATAACTGATTCCAGTAATTTTCCAAAAATGAGTTACATACTGATAGGTCTAAAGCTGCTGATTTGTTTAACGTTCTTACCAGGCTTGTGAATTACTATGAGTTCGGCTTTCTTCCATGTATTCGGAAAGTATCCAGTACGAAGGCAACTGTTGAAAATTGACGTGATAAAAACGACAGCTTTCCTGCTTAACATTTTTATTGCTATGACTGGGATCAAATCATGCCCAGGACTTTTAATCTTTAGGCTTTTTAATCTTTTTGTAAGGACACACCTTTGTTTAAATACATACATAAACGCTTAACTGGTGGATAAAAAACTAATAGATATTAGTTTACACTATGTATGAAATTAACACTTTTATATATATTATTCGATTCTATATATCATAGCTTCAAAGCTCTAATGATTGAGTAATGTATAAATGAAATAATGAATATTCAGCATATTATTAATTTACTCTATCAGTGACCAATATGAAAAGAGCAAATGCATACAAATGGCAATATTTAATAAATGTCAGGAACATGATATCTCTACTCTAGGTGCATCAATTTCGTAGATGTTGAAAAATTCAACCACCGTTTGAAATTGGCCAAACATTAAGTCAATAATCAATATTGCAGAATATTTTGACAAATAGCTTAAAACTGGTCTTAATACGGAAACTTATTAATTCATTATTATGGCAATTTTTCCCCTTCCTCTATTTTAATATATAAATTAAGTAAAATACTAAAGTAACTATTCTGTCCTATTTCATATTATGATATTAAAAAAAAATTGAATTTAATTTCCAAAAGTCATATAAAGTATTGTCATATAAACCATTGAAACACGAAAATATTTATTTCCTTCTTTGGCTAATTATTAAATTCTTTTACATTCATATTTATGTAATTTAGATAATGAAAAACAATAAGAGATTAATTAATTAAAATTAATAAAATAAAGGTACTTTAGATGAAGAAGTTTCGAAAATTCAACCCTTAAACCTTTTTCTCAGACTATTTCAATCGGATAAAGACGTGGCTGAAATTCAAAATCACTTAATTTTACTCGATAAGAAAGGTTTTTAGGAACATTGTAAAAAAGTGTATAATTTATTATCTAAAATAGCACTTTAGACATGGCGATCTTACCGAAAACTTACAGGTATACGTTTGAATCTGTCTTATATACATAATTTCAGTTTCGCACAACGTTTCCCTTTTCTGGTAGACTCTTTACAGACACACAGACCATGTACGTAGACACAGACACACTTATATCTTGAAGACTCAAGTTTAGAATTTTATTGGTTGTGATAAATATTAAAAGGTTGAAACCACCTTGTTTCAATGTATTCCATATACAGATAAGTAAATACAGAAACAACTTTGGAAGACAAAATATCTTTTTATTAAAATAATCGTATTTCAACTGCGTGTGTTAATTAAAACTGTAATAAGCAGAGAACAAAAATTTAGTTATTATACTTTAATAGAAAAACTGAAAGCCAGAAAGCTGAGGTATAACATATTTTGTTTAATAATCTCAACATATTTATAACATTTATTTTTTTTTTTCTGTTGGCTCTGCAGATCTCTGGGAGTCCAAAATGAAGTCCTCTTCAGGCCTGCTCTCTCTTGCTTTCCAGTTTGCTGCATGCAGCTCTTTTGCATCTTTGTTGATTCTGTTTATCCATCTGGTTAGTCGTCTACCACATTGTGTCTTGCCAACTGTACAGGCATTCATCGCTGTGTAGGGGCGTCCTGATGGATTGCTTCGAGCCACATGCCCCGCCCACCTTAACCTTCTTGCCTTCATATCACGCAACATTGACTGAGCCAATTTCAAATGGTGGTTGAATTTTTCCACATCTACGAAATTGATGCACCTATAGTAGAGATATCATGTTCATGACATTTATTAAATATTGCCATTTGTATGCATTTGCTCTTTTCACATTGGTCACTGATAGAGTAAATTAACAATATGGTGAAAATTCATTATTTCATTTAAGCATTACTCAATCATTAGAGCTTTGAAGCTATGATATATAGAATCGAATAATATATATAAAAGTGTTAGTATTATCTATTAGTTTTTTATCCACCGGTTAAGCGTTTATGTATGTATTTAAACAAAGGTGTGTCCTCAAAAGAAATCCAGGACCTGATTAAAAGCTTGAGATAAAGAAAAGCCCTGGCCATGATTTGATCCCAGTCATAACAATCAAAATGTTAACCAGGAAAGCTGTCGTTTTTATCACGTCAATATTTAACAGTTGCCTTCGTACTGGATACTTTCCGGGTACATGGAAGAAAGCCGAACTCATAGTAATTCACAAGCCTGGTAAGAACGTTAAACAAATCAGCAGCTATAGACCTATCAGTTTATTACCCATTTTTGGAAAATTACTGGAATCAGTTATAAAAAAACATCTTAATTCTTTTTTTTCAAAGCATCGAAATAATTCCTGATTTTCAATTCGGTTTTCAATACAGTCATTCCACTTCTCACCAACTGGCAAGACTATCGGAATTTATAATTAGTGGATACGAAAAAAAGAGACACACCCTGGTAGCGTTCTTAGATTTCCAACAAGCATTCGATAAGGTCTGGTACTTCGCCAATGCCCTTTCCACTGACTCATGCGGTTACTGATTCATGGTGAATCGGTCAAGATCCATGGATTATGGCTAGTTGTCACACTAGGGTCAACAGCCACACTGAGACCTAAATTTCTCCCCACAAAGCAGACCATCCATGGACCATGAGTGGATATTTCACATCCTCTAAAACTACAGGGTAATTCCCGAATTAGCTGCACAGAGCAAGGAATCACTTCTACATTTTACATACGAACCCGGATAGGTGAGGAGCTGTGTTGATCACTTTCCATCATGATCAACACTCATCAAAAGCCACATCCAATTACCATGCTCGACTTTGCTTAGTTATATTAAGAAAATCTAAAGTGTTTACAAAATTTAAGATCCTTGAAAATACGTTCATTTATAATATTTATTAAATTTATTAATGTAGATATCTCCCTATATTCCTTGTTTTTTCTTCGAAAACTATAACACTTTTGTAAAAGCCAATCTACCATTCGATGGAATCCCTTTATTTTATTTTCTGTCATTTATAATCATGTTTATAATACATTTGATTAGGATATTTTTAGTCTTTAAAAGAATATTTCAAGGAATGCATGAATAAGCAATTTATACAATATATTATGGTTTTATTGATCAGATATGAGTTTGAATACCCAAACACGAGCTCGAGTTGACAAACATAATTTTTAATTGTATATAATTTTCTTTTTTCTTAGAACCTTGGTAATTGCTAATGCAGTCACAGGAAAAGACGAGAACGTATAGAAAGGATTTGATAAAAACCTTTAATCCATAAAGTTTGATCTTTGATTAAATTAAACGTGTACATATTGCTACCAGTGGCATGCCTAAATCTAACGCACTACCCACTAATCTCGAGCCCCGAATCGCAGAAATGCCAGGGAGGGGGAGAGAAATAACTAAGCGTGTGAATATGTACATAAATATTTATATTATATTTACTGTTGATTATATTAACTTATTGTAGTCAATGAAAAGTTATTTGCATTAATTATACTTCACAATAAATTATAAAACTAAATCATCTTAGATATATTTTAGAATAGAATATATAGATTAAATAAATTATATAGAAGTTAGATATATTTTTATGACAGAGCATGAATTAACTACCTTATATCGGATTACTGTGAAAAATAATGGTGGTATAACGTACACTTAATGCTATCGTCTAGTGGCCTAACAACTCATCTCTGATTCCATAGCTCTACGACCAGCCGCCCTCTAGTTTTCCACTCCATCAGTAAATTGAAGGCCTTCTACCAGAGAATAATAGCCAGGCAATTTTTTGCTGACAGAGTAGATACAATTTTGGACGAACTTTTAAGGGATGACGTCTTCCTTAATCCTCAATAGATGTCCACTTCAGCAAGAAACATTAGATTGATTTCTGATATTTGACATATAATTTTAAGATCGTTCATAATCACCAATAAATCACCTTTAACTGTCGAATATCCCAAATTATGGACCAATCATCTCTTTCTGCAACAACATTAGCCGTTCAAGATATTTTATATTTTTTAACCCTGTGCTCAACTGCGCTTCTTCCCCTAAAGTAAGAATTCTCAGCCAACTAGCCCATTCATTCTATTGCAAAATGTTACTCATCTCTGGACTGAAGTGTCTTTGACATCTTGAAGCCTCAGTTTAAACATTCACGATTAATTGGATCTCCCTTCATCACATATTTATTGGGTATTAGGGTGTTAATTAATCCACCTTAGACCATCATATATCTAATAATTTATGCCTCCCATTGTTACGGCAAACATACGATGGTTAGGAAAGTATGCTTTATGCACATAAGAAAATATACGTATACTGCCATTGGATTTCGCAGTACAATTATTTTTGTGGATCACCAGAGATATGCACATAACCCAGTATTACACCATCCTTCCGATATCAGTATTTCCTAGCTTGCTTTCTATTCCAAGTAATTAGTACTCATCGCCCCTCATATTTTCCAGAAGACCTACAATTCAAATATTCAGTCCAATCCCATACTACCAAGTCTCGTTTATCTAACATCTACCCTCCATCTCACCGAACTGCTGGGTTTGATAAATCATTTTTATCCCGAACTGATTTCCACAGGAATTCTATTTCCCTAACGTACGCCATGTACCAACCCTTCCCTCATTTAAAACCCTTCTATTTAGCTACCTTTTACATCACTAATCTAATCCAATTTTATAATAGTACAGATAGTTTGGAACTAACTTTTGTTTTGTTTTTTAAGTATTTAGTCTGTTAGTTTTTATTTTTTTTTTGTCTGTATCTAAAATTATTTATACAATTTTAATATTATAATAGTACAGATAATTTGGAACTAACTTTTGTTTTGGTTTTTAAGTATTTAGTCTGTTAGTTTTTACTTTTTTTGTCTGTATCTAAAATTATTTATACAATGTTACAAGTCGACATTGTTTTTGGGCACTATATGTTATTGTAAAATTAATATTACCTTATAATTGTTCTAAAGGGACCTAGTCCAAAAATAATAAACTATTTTTCATTTCATTTAATTTACTATATACATCCATATAGTCATGAAAAAGACAGAACTTCAAACCAATTCTTTTATTTTAAAACCCATTGAAACCTGATGTATTTTATCCATTATTGATTTTCGTTTATGGAAACAGTTGATAGTTGATCCGCTCATTTCCCCTATATGGTCTTCAAATACAACATGAAATGTTTCTTCGGTTTCTTTCTCATCGGCTTTAATTCCAATTCGTGAATTTAATCTATTATTTGAACTTGTGGTGATCTTATGAATTTTTATTTCCCATTGGCCGGGTAATTTTTGTTAAATGTTGATATTTTCGCTTTTCAGATTTCACAAGCACTAAATTGATTTCCTATTTCATTTAATTAATATTCATGTTGGTTTATACATCTAGACCCATAATAGTTGATTAGTCATACAGCTAAATACAGTTCTGATCCAACTTACACGATGGTGGGTTTTCTTCTTGAATATTCTAGGTTATGTTAACAACTGAAATATGGCATCTAACTCCATTAAACATTGATTCAAGTATAATGTGATTTAAAATACCAACTGCATCAAGACTTTTTGCAACTAGCTGGTCCAATATCCCTACAATCCTTCGTTTCGTCTCTGGAGCCCAAAATAACAAAACACCACAGCAAAGTTTATATCGAACGCAGTAGGAGATTTCATGGTGTGTTAAATATAAAACGTTTTAATATGCTAATGTTATAAGTATAGGATTCTGAGCAGCCTAATTTAAAGCTCATCGTATATGTTAAATGCAGAGGAGCTCCTAGCGGATTTTCAGGGTAACTTGCTATGTAACTTTGTAACCTTAACGAGATTACCAACAGCTTTATCACATTACCTTTCCCCCACCTGACTTGTTCCTTGTTTCCTCTCCTACTTTTTCTTCATTACTTAATTATTATTTTTATCCATAACTTTATCAGAGTTAAAATCGTCTATTAACTGGACAAACTGTCTAAACTTCCAATTCATTAAAAAAGACTGATCAAGATGACAGTAATAAGGCCAATTTGGACGTACGAAGTGGAGCTTTGGGGCTCCACTCAACCTTCGAATTCCTCTCGTATCCAATCCTTACAATCCAAAATTCTTCGTAAAATCCTCAATACTCGTACTTTGTTACATATAAAATCATCCTTCCGTTATAAACTTCCAAAACCACCCAAATCCACTAGTTTCTAAACCTTGCCTCCTCTTCCATTCCTGAAAATCCTCTGAGGCGCCTAAAAAGAAGATAGCCACGAGACCTGCTAGTGTAAAAACGTCATTAGAGTGCTACCAATGGGTAATTCTCTACACGCCTGTATCACTCCAATAAACTGAGATCAAATTTACTGAATTTATTAAAATGTTCAGTTGTAAATTTGAATAAATATATTAAATAAATAACAATATATATATTGTTTCATAGGATATAAATCAGGCCTTGTTGATCTTTGCCCGCCTTGCCCATCCTACTCAACCGTTACTGCTTCTCAGTTTGCTGCATGCAGCTCTTTCGTATCTTAGTTGATTCTATTCATCCATCAGGTTCTTTGGACCCCCAAGTGGACTCAATAGTAGTAATCTTCATTATTGTGTAGACATTTTCTTATTTTATATGATACAGAGTGGCCACTCTCTGCAAGCAGCTTTCTGTTAATTCTTCCCCAACATGTGTTAAGAATCTGATACCAATCATTAAGGGTCGCAACATCTTTCTTTCAAATCTCTTTATTCTGTTCTCTAAGATGCCGATTAGTGCCAAATGTCTAGCAGCCAGATATCAGAGCCTATCTTTGTCAGATTTTTTTGGGCTTCCACTATTCATGAAGAGGAGATGAAGAATATTCAATTTGCGTTTTAGTCAATCTCACTAACTTCCCGGGAATAACCAGTTCAGTCATGATCTCTCAAACAGTTTCTCTCTACAGAATCACAGGGTGCTTCGAAATCATACGAAATATTGTTCTATGTGTGATGATGTGGATCTGGTCCTACGTGCTCTTTCCTCTCCTGGACACTGATTAGTGGTCGCCTATAATATTCTCATAATAAAAATATGTCTAATTTATGACGAATATGCATATTTACGTTTGTGTACACATATATTTATTCATTTTGCGATTTTCAAATGCATTCTAGTACCTAACAAAGTCCTGTTGATAACACTAATAACACCTTTGTGATAATTCTTCTATTATTATTGGGAACCCCCCATTATGCTTTGGAGCATGATTTTTATAGTTTTTGTTACTGCTAGGTATATTTCCTATGAACTATTCCAAGTTTGATTTGTGTTACGTCTTTATTCTAATGTTTTCGACAACCTATCTAAAATGTAATTTCTTAACAATTTGACCTAGATTCCGAAAAGGTTTGATAAGTATTCCCATTTTACATTTCAAATTTTCCTAAGCATTTCTAGTAAACTGGTTTCTCTAAATATAGTTAACATTTATGAAATATAGAGTATAATAAACTATTTTAATAATGTTCACAGTTTGAAGTAGGTTTCTCAGACCTCTAAGAACCCAATTTTTTGGTGTTTTTAAAATATCAAAGAGAATGATTGACACTCTCAAGATCGAATGAGCATAGACGAGAAGAAGCCGTTTTGTTTAAACTTAAAGAAGTTATTAAACGTATCATCATCATATCCATTGATCATTAAAAATATTTGATAGAACTAATTTGAGTATCATTTCCTGTGTTTTTTTTTTAAATAAAGACTTGTAGGTATTGCTAAGTTTCTGTTTATTTTAGCGTTCCCAGTGAGTTTAGCTGTCTATGATTGTTCTTAAATATTTAAACAGATTTTCTATGTTTATACCCTATTCCTAGTGAGCATCCAGGCAAACATATGCCATCATTGTTGACACTGCCTTCAGCGGACCCGGTAACCATTCTTATAATGCCATCCCGGCAAAACTAGAAAATGAAATAGCCGATATATGTACATATCATTTTTCTATTGTATATATTTGTAAATGCTTATTTCTTTGTTCCAGGAGGTAAGAAAAAAAACAAATAAAAAACTATGTTTATAGGCAATCCAAGGTATTTTTTTTTTTTTTTTTTTTTTTTTCCCGAACCCTCTAAAACAGAAATAAAATGTGAGTTAGTAGTGCATTACTGTGTAGAAAGAAAAACAAGTAATTCGTGTTGTGTCTTACCTTTTACTACCTTTGGTATTTAAAG
>NW_027110155.1:808136-810774 GCF_000696795.3 Halyomorpha halys
CTGCATTCATGCTTGCCGAGTATATGGCTATATCATCAGCATAAGCAGATATTTGAGCAAGAAAGGTATTCTTCAAGCAAGGTATTCTTCACACCCAGGTATACATATAGTATACCTCCTATATGTACTACCAAATACCCACTAAAATCTTCACAGGAGGGTATGGAAAAAAAAAATCTATGTTTATCTTCGAATGAGCTCGACCTGTGAGTTTTTTTTCGTAACCTCCATTATTATTAACTTTATATAATACATACATACAAATGCATAATACAAATAACAACTGTATAGTATCAGTAGTATGCTAGTATACACTTATCATTTGTGTGTATGTATTATATAAATTAAATAAGAATGGAGATTACGAAAAAAAATTCTACATTAATATATATTTTATTTCTCTTGTAATAGGTAACTAATTCAGGTGAAAAATTTTATATGAGCACTATAATTGATTTCATAATATTATCTAGTCGTTTCCTAGAAATGTCTTTGTTTGGATAGCTAATGTCGATTATGTCCGAACTCGATTGTACACACAAGTATTTAGTTATCAGGGAGGAGGGTTGGGAAGCAGAGGGGAGGGTGGTGGTGGGGGTAAATTCAATATGAAAGAGACTTTAGCGCCCCTAGCGGTCCCGCCCAGTCGAGGGTCGGGATGGGAGCAAGTCAGAGCCTGCAGACGGCCCGTCTGGCGCTGGAACCGGTAACACTGTGAAGCAAACACCCTAAACACCAGAGCACCAAACACCGGCATGAATAAACCCCAAAACCCAACCCAAACCACCAGACAGCATGATCAAACCAGAGAGATTGCTACCAAACCCTAAACCCTGAAACTCTAGTCACCCCAACAACGTATCCGCATCTCTAATGTCGAGAGAATAATTTTTTCTCTCACATCAAGCTTTAAAAAAATACCTAAATAAGTAATTCTAAATTTCAATTCAAATTTATGACCTAAATATTTGTAATATAAATAATACCTAAAATAGGAAGGGAAGATCTATTTTATTCATTTACAGTCATAAATCATAGTAATCATAGTAAGACTGAATAAATCTTAGTGAGCTCCGGAATAGATCTTTCATTCTTATTTTATTTAAATAAAAAAATTTGTACTTTAACTTGTAAAAAAAATTGTTATATTTTGATTATAAACTAAATATACTAAAAGAAATTCTTTAAAAATTTTTCCTATTTTCCTAATCCCGATTGCTGAAATGTGGTTTATGATATTGTTAAGTTAGTCTTGTAAACGTTACTGTGCATATGATAGGATGAAGTAATAAGAAAGCATGTGACCTACTAAAGCAGGTTGTTATAGATTTTATTTAGTTGTTATGATGAAATTAAAGAGCTGATCTTTCCATTATTTAGCTTTATTTTATTAAAAGATATATTTCAGGTTTTGTATTTCGCAATATTGCTTTATCATATTTCTAACGCTGTATATATATATTGACTAAAAACCAGTGATATGTTAGCAAATGTACGCATTAATAATTCATGGTCTCTTTTTTTATTAAAGTAATTAAATTTGGAGTTATTTTTTACCCTAAATAGTAAATGAAAATTTTAAATCTGTATACTTAGACGAATTGCATGGTCGAAAATTTATTTAAATTATTTCGTAGTATTCATTAACAGAAACTAGTTCTCAAAATTTTGAAATAAAAATGGGTTAGAGAAGTTGTACAAAAGAATTAATTCTTCTCGTCCCTTTCACATAGTTAAATAGATTTTTCTTTTCTCTCTTCTAAAAGTTGTTCATATTTTGTAAAATATTATAAAATGTAGCATAGCACTTAATAAACTTAAAATAATTTATCAAAGATTAGGTATAATTAATAAGTAGTACATTACTTTGGAATATTTCACTATTTTGATAATAATGTCTTCTAAATTTGTTTTTATAAATCCATGGAATTTATAATCTATATTTAATTATAAATGTAAAGGAATATATAAGTTAAATCAGGATATTGAAAAAAAGTAAAAAATATATATTTTTTTTTTTTTTTGCTTTTGCAAATGTTAGATTTTTATACAGTAAAACAATATGTATATAAAATAATTGGTTATTACCTGTCTTTCCAGAGGTTTTTTTAAAAATAAATAACAATTTACTTAAACAAAAAAAAAGATAAATTATATTTTAAAAGGTTAGATTCCAAAACCAGTTAAGCCCATTTTTCAAATTTCAATTTTTAGTTATTTAATTATCAGTTTTGGTTCTCCATTATCACAACATAAAATATTTACCTAACAGTGTTTGGATCCACACTTGTATTGGTGGTTTCGGAAAGCAGCGCTTGAAATGACCAAGCACATTGGAAACAACTAACTGATTTTTTTTATTTCGTAATAATGTAATTCATTTTAAAAAATCAATAATAAAAAAATTATTCATAATAAAATGAAATATTATAAATCTAATGTAATTAATTAATATGTTGGATTAGTTCATTAGTAATATATCAGTTGGCAATATTACTAAACAAAAATTATAGTGATCTTTTTTTTTTTTTTTTTTAATGAATCTACAAAATTAAAATACAAATACAATGAGATACCTAAATCGATATTCCAAATACAGAATATACATATACATTTTTTTATAATATATATATATATA
>NW_027110155.1:810824-827368 GCF_000696795.3 Halyomorpha halys
TATTTCTTTTAAATATTAAATGCTCATATGGATAACAAATATTTATACCAAACAATATTTTTATTTAACTGTCTTTATATATAGGTGTCATTAAAAGACGTAACATTTTTCGTCGCACAAAAATAAGAAAAATTACATACTGAGTAGTTTGATTTCCAAATCAGTTTTTTTTTCTTGATTATCACTACACTAAAGGATCTTTTTTTTTTTTTTTTAAAAAAAAACATGTTATTCAACTTTTTTTGGGATAACGCCTCATACGTCCATAGGCAAACTAGTATTTGGAATTTCAATGAATGAATCAACACTTTTTAGTTGGAACAAAAGAAATTGGCACAAACTACAAAATTGTTCAACTTAAAAAAAAGTAATTATTAAATTAAAATTAAGAATTAAATTTTTCTATACAACAAAATTTCAAAAACTTATATTTCAATTACGATGTAAAGAGGTTCAGGCGTATTTCTGACCCCCACTTCATCCAAATAAAAGATGATTTTAAAGTTATACTAGTAATTAAAATCCTTTTACAAAAAGTTCCATAAATAGAAGATATTTAAAATATAAAATTATTTTTTAGATAGCACAACATCAATTTATATCACCTCTAGAATAAATGAGTTTTATACTTTTAGATTTTAAAAATGCCTGCACAGTAAATATATAATATTTAGATACCCTTTAACAATGAAAAAGAATACGCAATCTTCTACGAATGTCAATGCGAGAAATTAATCCTAATATGAATTTTTTTTGTTTTGAGTTGATTTTATAAATTAACATAAAAATGATTGATATTTCCCCACCACCTCAAATGAATAAAATGAAAAAAAGTAATAATAAATAAATAGATGAAATAGAGGACATTTGATCACAAAAATAAAGTCATTATTATTATTTTTTTTTTTAATACATTTTCATATCCATAACTGAAAATAAAGAATTTAAAAGTGATTAGTCTCTTTTACATATATTTTTATCACGATAATCATATATTTTTATTAACATGAATAAATTTTTAAAACGATATTCTATATTACAATAAGTTAAAATGTTTACAAACCTAATTATTATGTTACAAGATTGTAAACTCTCTAAGTCAATCTTTTTCAAATTAAATTATTGAAAAATTGCACTTAAAATTAATTTTTAATAAATAAAAACAATATAAATTTTACCATCAATCTCTTTTAATTACAATAATCATAAAAATGTGATTCAACTAATTATAATGAATTATTTAAACATATTAATTTATAGTATTATAATATATCATATTAAATTTTAAATATGTAAAGTGAAATATGAGATTACATAAATAATTTTTGAGTTTTAAATTGTCTACTTTTAGTTCTAACGTTAAATGAAATTATGTTGTATGTTTTTTATAACGAATAAATTATCGATCTGAGTCATATTTCTATCGATTTGGAATATTAATTTATTATTGGTTTTATTTCTAAATTGAAGAAGAATAAAATGAATAAAAGGTTTACGGCAAACTCCATGTAGTAAAAAAAATGACAATTCTAGGTATCTGAAAAAAAAATTAAACATCTATATCCCATAAGTATCTTTTTTTTTTCTAAATATTCTGTAGACATCAAGAATGTAACTGGGACCAAATGAATTTAAACCTCTGGTTGCGGAGAGGAAAAATAGACTGGAGTTCAAAAAGAATTATAAAACTAAACAAATGAAATGTATAATAATGCTATTCAGTATGACTTTGCCGGGGGAAGGGGTTTGGGCTCAGCAGTCTAAACTTACCATAGGTGTATTCATGATATTGTGTTAAATGTTACCATGTTAAATGTTGTAACTATAGGACTTTGAACATCCCTATTTAAAGTCATGTTAAATGCATAAGAGTTCCTAGTGGATTTTCTGAGCAACTTGTTTTATAACCTTTCCTTCCATAGCTTCATGTTATTGTTTACTTCTTAGTTTTGATTAAAGTAATTTATTACAAAATGCCTAAATAGAGTGAAAAGTGGAAGTTGTGTGCAAGTTTGTTGATCTTCTTGCTGGTGAGGAAGAGAATCAAGATGAGCTAATTAACTACTTTCATTACATTCTTATTATTGCCATCCATTGCTTTATTAGTTTTAAAAACATCCAAAACAATACTCACATAAACATACTAACAAATGGTGACGATTTAACATACATAGTAACAGACTCTTAACCATGTTCTATCGTTCTAACATGCTAAAAGAAGTAATTATTTCTTCATTTAACAGGTTTTAACATGTTAAACTAAAGATCATAAATACCCCTCATAATTCACCACCAAAGCGGACCCTCCCCGCTCAACCTACAACTGAAGCGCACATTGGCGCCTGCGACTCTCCGCACACAGTGGACATACAAAAACTCACCTTAGAATACATCAGGGTAAAAGAAGGATTGAGAACTTATTGTACATAACTTCTCGTATTCATATTTGAACATGTTAATCAATATTTTATTCCATAGTAGGCTACGAAGAAAAAAAAAACCGTACGACTTATAGTGTTTTTGGCAGAAATGTTTTGTGTAATAACGTGCCTATATTATGCAGTGCCTCTAAATTGTTTTTCGATTAGTTAAGATTTTGCTTGAGGTCACTCAAATGAATCGATCATTGACACGCAGTGAATTATATAGTAAGATGATATTACTTAAAATTAATAATATGAAATTTCGGCTCTTGGACTATACATTTGGGTTATTACTTTATAGTTAAACATTGTAGTATAAGCGTTAAGAGCCTAGAGAGACCTAAGCTCACCCGGGCCAAAGGGACAAAGAGACGTTATCAGTTCCTTTGCATCACCATCAAGAGATCTTAAACCAGTATCATGGAAGGAGTCAGCTTTTGATCATTGCGGTTGTTACAGAATCCGTGCATTATCTAAAATCAGCATTATCTAGGAAAGAATCAACTCCTTCTGTTTTGGAGAGCTTAGAAAAATATCAACATAAAGAATCCCCTATGTTTTACAACATTTTGTGATAAATAATCTTGTATATACCATTTTTTAAGATTCAAAATGGAAATCTTGCAGTCGGAGTTATAATGATTAACCCACCAGCGTTCAAGTGAATGTGTGCATTTTCAAGACTAAAAATAATGCTGTGTAACTGTTCCTAAACATAATTATTTAAGAAATATTTGATGTGTTGTCGCATTTCAGGTATCTCGTAGTATCAAGCTGAGTCCGGTACAAAACAACGGTATGTCTCCTTCCACTCGATATTTTATGAATTCTTTTTAATTAATAGTATCGATATATGGATTAAGACTTTTTGAAAACAAAACTTATTACTTCATACCATAAAATAGCTCTATTTTATGGTATGAAGTAATAAGTAAAATTGTACTAAGTAAAAAAAAAATATCTTTAATTTACATAAGTACTTGATGACCCCTTGACCGATACATTTTTTTTTTTTTATTTAAGTGAAATTTCTCTAACGACGCAAAACTGAATAAAAAATTATACGGGAGTAAATTTATTTCGTGACCCGAGATGAAACGGAAGTGGTATGGGGACGGACAACGCTGGTCCATTCTAGCAGGAAAATTATTATACTATAATAGGAGAGTAGTTGCTTACATGACATCAATCCCGGTAGCATCAGTCCGATTAAGTGAGCTCCTGTTAACTTATATTGTCCAATTACAATATGAAATTATCCTGCTAGAATTGACTTAGGAAATGGCTGTATTATTATTTATTATTCAGCAACTAATATTTTCTGCCTTATGTAATTAAGAAGGAACTCATGATCATCATTAATAAATTATTTCATTTGCAGTGGCTTCTTACGGCCTAAGACTAACACAAACCTGCTTTTTTGTACAGTAAATTACTTTAATAATTCAAAAATGTTTTTATTAATTTCACATTAATAATATATTTTTCTTTCCATCTTCAGGCATATTTTCTAAAAATAATACATTACATTATTCTTATCTAATGATTATTTTTATTTATTTAATTTATGGGAGTGGGTAACCCAGTGATAAGGCACTGTACGACTAACAACCATGACGCAGGTTCAAATCCCGATGTGGCAGATAATTATTAATAATTATTTTCTGTTTCACTGCAGCCGTGAGTTAGGCCTGTGGGATCGGGAGACCTCGGAGGTCCACTTAGCCTCCCTACTTGAGGAAAAATCTGATGGTCGAGCGTGATTTTGACCAAATCACCTCTTTCCACAACCGATGGTCAAGTAATAGTACAAAACACCTTTGATCCTTGATGGATTGTAGCGATATAAATTCTATTTAATTTATTACATTTCATGTTTATGAATATAATAAAAAAAAAAGTATGAAGGTAACTTACTGATCCATAAGGAAATAATAATAATAGCTTATTGACATCAGTATTGACAAAGGCCTGTCCCATAGGGAGGAATTTATAGTAGTTGCCTATGGCAGGATAGATGAAAGAAAAACATAGAAAAATATATATAACAAAACAGATTCATTGCACCGAAAGGAAAACATCAAACTAAATATCCAGAAGGAAATATCACAAATGAAATCCCTTCGAAAAAGAAAATTAATTAAGAATAATAGTATAACAAAATAGCAATTAATAACGAAAATAAAATGAACATACAAATTCATCATGATAAACTTCACGATATAAAGCTTAGTCTGTTCGTTTCGTGTCTCTGTGTTCTTCTTGCTCTCCCAAGAGTCATAGTATGAAATGACCCAAGGAAACGAACTACAAGAGCTATTTGGAATCGATTTCCATTTGATGAAGATTTTTTTTTTTTTTAAAACCAATGGAACTCACCAAAAATCACTATTAAATAGTTTAGGATAGTGGCAAAGTAAAGATATCTGTCTTATCTTTATTTGTTCGAAATAGAAAATATAATTCGAATAATTATAAAGTCTTGCCTCACTACATTTTGCTGCTCTGGAAGAACGATGGCACAAATGTAAAACTTTGTGAAATCGACTTTTTGTGTTGGTGGGCCCCAAAATGGATATACTAGATGTTTGTAAATTGACATTTACATAGCATGACCTTGGCTGATTTGTTAGTGCTATCATCTCAACTTACAAACATCTAGTACATGAATTTATGAGCCGGCTAACACAATCAATTTAGTTTCTCACAATTTACAGTTGTGTCCATTTTTCTTTTGTACCAGCGACATAATATTTAAATATCATTATAGTTCGTGATTTTGCAGTATTTACTTCTCTTAGGCCTATGATTAAATTTTGATTACATATTGCTACTCTACTTTAGTAGTGGCAACTCTGACAAAAAAAAGTTTTAGGTAGATTGTACCGTAGAATAGAATATTTTTTTGACAGTCCTACTGGTTTTGTGGAAGTTTATAGGACGACCACTATAGAGAAAGCAACCCTAAATCACAGTGCTTTCTTTGCTATACGTTCAATTGAAAATAAAATCAAAAATTTTTTTCTATCAAAGGTTCCACTAAGAAATTATAGCAACGATATTTACACATAATAAATGAAATTCTATAAGACCCACCATACGTTGCCCGAAGTTGTATGGAGGGTGCATTTCCAATGACTGGAGACATGGAGGACCCCAGGGTGCAGTGGGGGAGTTGGGACCATCTCCAGGTACTCAATAAATCACCACATCCCAAGGGTGACCTTCAGTCTAGCTCACAGCTTGTCTTACCCGATTACGGAGGTTCAATATCTTACCGAGCAACGGGATTGATCTTTGATCTTGTTGGGCGAAACAATTTATAGTAAATAGTATAGCCTATCCAGACAATAATGTAGTATATTAATACTAAAAAAAAAAAGAAGACATTTATTTTTTTAAAATAAAACAAGTAAACGCAGTTTTATTATAAGTTTAATTTTGCTAGAAAATAAAGTTGGGCAAAAAATACTCGGTAAAATATAATACGATGTCCAACATAATCTCGGTAATTAGTACTAGTTGCTGCAAGGAAGTGAACTGATTACTAAAAAGTTCGGATTACAGAAAGCATTGTGAAACATAGTGTAAACAAATTTAACAATAAGAATGTACATAACTATTTAATTTTGTTTTTACATATTATTGGAAAATAGAGGATTCGAAGTTAAAAAAAAAAACATTTTCTTTTACAGCCCTTGTAATTTGCTAAAACTAATAGATTATTCATTTATAAATGAAAAAAGTATAAATAAAAATAAAAAGTATCCTTTGTATGGATTTATTTAAAATGTAACTTTTTTTTTTTTACTACTACTTTTTATTTATTGATAGACATTACAATCTGCCACACAGTTGTGGGCAATAGGTAATAGTGATGAATGATTTCATACATACTAAAATAAAAGAAAATAAATTAAATAAATGAATAAAAAAAAAACTCTCTTAAAATATATACAAACAGAAGAATAAACAAAAAGAACATAATCAAACTATCTGTATGAAATATAAATAAATAAAATAACATAATGATAAAATAATATAGCAAAATGCAATAAAAAAAAAATTAATTCACCAACAAAATTTGTATTATACGTATTTCTGCTATTAATTTAATTATTTTTATAGAATGATTAGAAAATGATTTATACAATAGATATTATGTAATTCTAATTCCAACAAAATTTATTATGAACAATTCAAAAGGAATTAGAATACCCGAAATCGAAACTGTAAAAATTTGTTCTTTCGATTTTCCCGGTGATTTCAATAACTTACTTATAGATCGGTACGTTAAAAATGACCTCTACATATGTGCACCTTTAGGTGAAAACAAAAATCGCATTACCTGATGAGTTTTCTCAGAAAAAGTAACTTTTTTTTACGCCTGTTCGGTTTACTGGAGTGTTCAGAGGATTATGCAATGAGGATTACACTGTATTTATTATTTAATCAAATACAATGTCTTTAATCGATATTTCACTTCATGATTGACAATTATAATGACTGAGCACTTTTACATGAGGACTTTCTATTTTCTTCATTTACTCAGAATTATTGTACTTCAAACATTTTAAAAACACTAGATTACATGATTCTACTGGAGTAAAATGGAAAATTTATTTCTTATGTTGAATAAAGAAAACTGGCTTCAGCAATTGCAGCAATTGTTGATGCATTATAGTATTTATTGTCAATACAGTACTGTAGCACAAGATCTGGCGTGATAATACAAGTTATGTCAGTGAAACTATTTTCTTGTAGATCTCTACAATGTGACAACAGTGAAAAAACTACAACATTCAAGGAAAATTATATAAGCCTTGACAGTTAACTGTCACAATATCACCTTATAATCAATAATGGTGATAGTTGTAAAAACATTGTTTTATTTTTATTATTTCTGAACTTTAAATTGGTTCTATTCATAGTTTTTAACTTTATCAACAGAAAGTTAAAATAAATTTACAATATTTATGTAATCAAACCATTAAGTAATTTTTATAATTGTCTAACATAGCGTGTGCCAATAAAATAATAATAACATGCCTATAAAGTCTAACAAGATGTGCTGAGGACCGAAAGTACTACTCTCCAAAAAATAATTAAATTCGTGAAAATAAAGTCCAAAGAAAATACTTTTGGTTAGCATTTAATTTTGGTTAGCAAGACTGTAATGCGTTACAAATTCTAGAGTCATCTTCTTTTCAGGCGCCTAGATGTATTATCAGGCATCGATCAAAAAATAAAAATAGAAACTAATTAACATACAAAGGTATAGAGTTTATAAGAAAAGGATGGGTTTCAATTTATTGCCAAATCTGATAATATATTTTACAATGTTGTTTCATTCTATTCTCATCAGAATTTATAAAGTTGTTTTCATATTAAAAAAATTCAATCTTTGAATTTTAAATATTGAATAAATTAACTCCAAATAATTTCAAATACTTGGATAAACATGAAACTGGCAGGTTTTAACTTACACAAGTTTTGCATTATACTTTTTCTCGATAGTTTTTTTTTAGTTGTTTTTTTTTATTTTATTTATTTTAGTATGTATGAGATCATTCATCACTATTACCTATTGTCCACAACTGAATGGTAGATTGTAATATCTGTCAATTTCAGTTCCATAAACAGTTTCAACGACCCTATGAACTTCTTAAAAAATTAGGAAGCGTTGGACTCCCATAACATCACTAATTCTCCATTAATGATTTTTTTGTGTGTGTGTTAAGTTTACACATGTGCTAATGAGTTGTTTGCATTGGACTGCGTGTAAATAATTTTTTTTTTCAATAGAAAAAAAGAAAAATAATGAATAAATTGTTTTGAACTCCAAGAAACAGATAGTTTCTTTAAAAAAAAATCTCAAATCGTAGCACAACTTTAAAAACTCCTAAAGAAATTGGAAGGTGTAAATATAGTTTAGAAGAAGATGCTAAATGACTTCAGTTTTCCTTTTCAGGCTGCAAAAATACTGTAGTTTTTGGTTTTTTTAACCCCCCTCTCTCCCCCAAAAAATCAACTTAACGCAGTATTCTAAATAATAGAAGGTGTCCCAAAAATTCCTGTTGATAGTTCATGAAGTCCATGACTTATGGTAGTATTGAGAAATTTTTCTCACCCACAGTGTTGTTTTTTTTTAAGAATATTAAGAAAAATTATTAATTATTGGACAAAGAAGTGCCTAGAGATATACAATTTGTAGGTTCTTATGAGAGTTTACATATTAATAAGGCACCTACATTTATTGCTCTAGGGTAATCGTAAACAGATTCTTTAATATAATATTGGGTTTAGACTTTATATATCAATATAAATCAAACATGTAATTTACAATTATAAACATACACAATAAAACTTCCAAATAGCCGAGGGGTCATATGTTTTTTTTTTTAAACAATTGTGACAAAATCGATAGTTGTATTTGAAATTTACAACTTTATTAAAAATACAAATATTTTATCTGATTAATGACTAGCAAATAGCTTTTAAACTTCAAAGCATTCAAAATCAATTCAATACTTATGTCAACTTTCTAAAGTTGTTGATTTTTTTAAACATAGGAATGAGGAAAAGAAAAATTTCGCTTGAGTGTATTTACAAAATTCTTGAGCCAGACATTGTTATGACTCTCTGACCAAAACTCAGCAATGCAGTACTTTGCGAGACTTGAAGCGAAGTGTACACAACACAATGATCAAAGCTGAACAACTCTTTGAGAAGGTAACGTGGGCGTTGACCGAAACCCTGCTTTATATTTATAATGTTTTATCTCAAATCTCACCTACGTTTGAAGAATCAGGACAAATCGTCAAGACTTTTTTTTAAATTGCAAAATGTGACTCATGAAATAATATACTTATTGTGCATATAATATTTGTAAACTGAGCGGGGCCACATAAACCGATTTGTATCATAAGAATAACGTTTGATTGAGATTACAACATTTAAGCTGTATTAACACCAAATTGAATGGTCAATTAAATATACAAATCAATTTCCATTCATTCATTATTTATTTAGGACTTAATCCGGATGACATCATGAACACACAGAGTATAGATTTTCAAGTCATTGTTACGATGCAATTAAGTTAAACCCTGTAAAATTACAGGTATAAATGTTGATATAATAAATAACGTTATCCATCTTGACCAATCCCGCACTAATAAATTACAGTAAATATAAACTTACAAACAATACAGGGTGTCCACCCCTTAGGAATATTTAAAGAGCTTAATGTACTCCTCAAAAGTGACAAAGAAAAATCCATGTAGATAATGACAGTTCTCTACAGATAATGAGGCAATTGGTATTACTTCTGTTATCGAGGGCAGGCAAGTTTCAAAGGCAAGACATTCATGTAACAAATGATAAAAAAATATGTCCACAGAATAGACCATTTTTACTCGTATTACACGTATTGGACATCAAGAAACCAATTTGGTTCTGTGCCGGTTGTCAAATATGTGTTCAGGCATGTGTCGGCCGAACCGTAAATTCTATTTCCATGAAGTTAACAGAGATTATAATTTTTTCGTCAATTAACTTGACTTAAGCAAGCGTAAACGTACCTGAACACCTACGTAACCTGTAGACCTCGCAACGTATATTTTGGAAATGGCTCTTTCGATTCAGACTAATATTGGACAAAAGTTGGATATTAGTGTGAAATTGATGTAATATCAAGAAATACAAAATTAAATTCTCATTACAAAAAACAAATTATTATTTATATACAAGTTTACTATAATGAAAGTTGTGGGCTAAACGGTAAAAAAGACTTTCTAATGATTTTAGCATAAATTGCTATTTCATAACCAGACATAGTATTTTATATCCTTAAGCAAATAATGAAATTTATAAACCGACTTACAATAATAAAAAGAAATAATATTGCTGAAAATGAAATAACGATTATGGTTAAACTTATTCTAAATTTGTTTTATAGCGTGTAGAACACAATTTTAGTAATAATAAGTTAGACAAAAAAAATGTATTTTTCAATTTTTATTTTTTGTAACCATACTAATTATTTTCTTTTGATTTCCTAGAATAAATAATACAAAATCTACCCTTAGACAAATCCATGCCGGTACTCCACAAGGTTTAGTCCTTTCTCTCATACTGTCCCAGGCCACTGCTGATGTACGGATGTGAAGTCTGGGAAGCGGCAAAAAATTACAATCTTTTCAAAATAAAGTCCTAAGAATCGCAGTTAATGCTCCTTGGTTCATAAGAAATAACCAATTGCATCGGGAATTACAAGTGGAGTCGATTGAGGATTACATCAAACAACGGTTCATAAAGTTCCACTCCCAGTTACCAACAGTTAAACGAGATAAAACTTGGGAAACTCAACCTCAACCCGAAGACTGAAGCCCAGACTACTGTAGGACATTATATTATAAATTCTTTATTTATTAACTTATTATTCACATTTTATAATTTTACGTATTTTTATAATAAATAAGAAGTGTATTTTTGTAATTAGTAACTATTTTGCCAGAAAATCATGATACTTTGAGGACACTTAATTTAACTACGCTTTCTCAGTAACATACATCTACATAAATAATATACAGTTGGAGGTTATTAGACAAGGTTCAAAATTTTATTGGATGTTGAAAATCTGTAGTCCTGTATGTAGGAACTGAAAAAAAACAACACAAATAATACCTGATTTAAAAAAAAAAAAACTACTTCGCGTTATTTCAGCAATTGAAAGCACCCTTCCATTTTTTTTGTTGCTTCTTATTCAACTTAAAATGTGAGTTGAGAGAAAAACAACAACACAAAATAGTATTTTTATCCTTTTCATTTGAGAACCAGGTCAATGTCTATATATCATTTTTCTTAATTTTACAATATAATTGAGACACACTGCGCTTAATTTTTTATGTTTATAAAATGTATTTTTCAGGAGAACAAAAAAAGTTATTTTTTCCATTTTTTTAAATATTAGATATTATTCCTATTTGTTGTTCGTGAAACAAGAAAAAATAAAATAAACTTCTTTCATTTTCGTAGTGAAAAAATTCTACAATGTTTTCCACATAATTATATCTTCAATTATTATTGATATAAAGTACCAATAACCAAAGTTAATTTCAGATATATACCTTGATGTAATCTAGACGAATAATAAATACCAATTAATTCATGATTCATACATCATAAATAATCAAAGTGATCTTCACTTTGCAATTTGATTGAAGTCCGATCATATGCAATGTAGTTATGTTGAGATAAGTGGATATGCGGTAAAATGTAGATAAACAGAGATTTTTTGTTGGTAGAGCATCCATTCTTTATAATTTCAAGTAAAGTTAATGAATTTACTTAAAATTACTATAAATATAGCTCTCTTGATAAAAAAAAAATGTAAAAATCCCAATTTACCCTTACACATTTACTTACTACTATTAACTTTAAGTAATAAAAAGTAAATAATCGCATATGGAAATGCAATCATTTCATTGTAACTGATAAGATTTATATTTGTAAGTAATAAAAATTCAATGAAAAGTTCCCCATAGCACAAAGAACTAAGTTGCTTAAAAAGTTTATAAACCTTGTGATTTGATTTATTTGTTCTGAGACATGATATTTCTGCAGGACTATAGATGAGGTTGGAGGTAGACAATTTGATGCTTAACGCCTGCGTTAGTTTCGACCTCCGAAGCTCGGTAAGCAAAAACCGTAGATGCTCTTTGTGCTGTCCTCAACCCACCAGTCATAGAGCTCAGTAATAGAACCAAATACCCAAATGCAGCTTGTTTACTTTAAGTCAGGGCAAACGTGCCAGTCGTGAAACAATTAGTGGTATGAAATAATAATTACTTTTTATTAAATAAATCAATTTTATATCCAAATCCGTCTCAACACTTTATTTATTCATTAGTCCAACGTTTCGGCCTTTCTAGCCATCTTCAGGGACATCTTCAATACAAAAATCCTTCTCACATTAATTTATAATTTCTATTTGCAGGCTATTCTGCCCAGGTCATTTTCTTTATTTAAAGTTCAAAACCTCTTAATTTAAAATTTAAAAACATTAACATTTATTTTTTCTATAAGATTATCAACAGTATAAAACACCACACCATATAAAAGGTTATATAAAACATATAAAACACCACACCATATAAAAGGTTATATGGTGTGGTGTTTTATACTGTTGATAATCTTATAGAAAAAATAAATGTTAATGTTTTTAAATTTTAAATAAAGAGGTTTTGAACTTTATATAAAGAAAATGATCTGGGCAGGATAGCCTGCAAATAGAAATTATAAATTAATGTGAGAAGGATTTTTGTATTGAAGATGTCCGTGATGTTAAATATTAGCTTATTTGATATTAAAACTTTTATTAGCAAAACCTACCTTCATGAGTTAAAGACTCAGTTTTCTGTTGATACCATTAGCTAATGTTTAAAGTAAATAAAATAAAAGTATAAATATTTATCAATTGACTTAGGCTATTATTATTAGAAAATAAAATTTTAAAACTTAGGATACACCAATTTTAAAAACTTCCTTGATGATGGTCTGAGAGCCCTAATTATAATAATCAACAATTCATAATAACTAATAATATCAATTATAACTAATAATTATCAACAATTTATTAAAATTGTTTAAATTGATAATGATATGCATAAACAAATTAATTGTTATTTTAGTCTTTTAAATAGCTCTTGGTGGTGGAAATTAAATTATTAACATATGCTTGATGAAAATTTTAGCGCGTATATTTATCTCAAAACTACCATTACACCGAAAAGCGAAAATAAAAACTAAATTTATTCAGTCCTACAATAAAGATTTTATTCTTTTTAAATTAATAGCACGCAGATTTGCATATACAAACAGTAAACGATCGTATAGTGAATAATCTATCAAACTATTTACAAAGGATTGTATGATAAACCTCACATACATATAACCATATTTATAAAGGACCAGTTTTCAACCATTAATGAAGATAATTTATTTCATCAATTAATTTATTTTTAGTTTTCATTCATACTAATAATGAATAGTAAAGTACATAGATAGCAAACATTTTTTTTTTCATTATTTCAACATCGGATAACGAAACAATTTTTTATACAATTGTAATAATTTCATGTTAAATATAAAAACTATAACTTGAAGTTTTCGATTAAATAATTCTATGGGATACAGTGAAGTTTCACAATCATCTGATAGAAAGGCAAAGTTTCAAACTAAGCGTTTATGTAGAAAAATTGTTTCTCAATGAACCGGATGAAAATTACTATGAAAATTACAAAAAATATGAGGTAGGTCAGAACCTTAATAAAGTAATTTTCAATATTTTTTTTTTTAATAATTAACATTCAAATGCTAAATAAAAATGTAGCAACGGTATCCTTGGCTGGTACGTTTGCCCTATTTATTTTATTTTTATAAATATAAATGCTTGCTATAGAACCCAAACGCACTTGAGATCCGTGCATGATACAAAGTCGAATATTTCCTGACCACCACTCATGACTGCTCTTTAGCAAAAATGGCTACTCAAATAATTTATACTGTTACAAAAAACAATTTTTTTTTAAATTATTGTACAAACGCTTATCAATAAAACTATGCTTTATTCAAAGCAATCATGGTTTTTTTAATTTTATTAAAGGCCATGGCTAACCAAAAAAAAAAGTAAATTATACAACAATGATATAAAAATAGAATAATAATGTTTTTATATGGTTCACTAATAATTTTAAAAATTATATTTACTCATATTTTTAAATTAAAAAAAAATATATTGTATGTTTTTAGAAAAAAAAAAGTAATGACATTTGCCCAAAAATAATTAATATTGTACTGCCTTATATTGCAAACCTTAAAAATAAAATAAAAATGACAAATATTGTCATTGAAACAGCATCTTTCAACAATTATATATTTCAATTTAGCAATCCATATTTTATTTCTGCTTTGCTGCTTTATTATAATAATGATTGTTATTATTTTTTTTAATAAACCTAATTCTTGAATGAGAAAAATTAAGTATTATTTAATAGTTTATAAATAGAAATTGTAGATTAAGATTAGTGGTTGAAAAATTTTACATTGCTTCTGTTAAAATGTATACACATTGACACACATGCACACATATCTTTCTCACACACACACACACATTACATTACATTTAGTAAAACACCAATGACGAATTGTACATTCTTAAACTGAAATATTTATTTACTTATTTTGGAATTTTTAAAATCCCAAACTACATGATTTTGTTCATAAATTTTCTCTATTACTGATATATTTTTTTTTAAATTTAAAACGATCTGCATTTTAAAAGTATATTTCTTTTTAGAAAAGTCAATAGATGATAAAAAGAAAAGCTAATTAGGATATGATACACTTTTAGAAAGTAGTCGCTTGCAAAAAGAACTTTACTTAACTTTCCGAAGCATCTTACAATACGAAAACTTTATGAAATTATAAAAATTAATTTTTTTTTTTCGGTTCCTAAACCACATTGGTAAGACATAATATGTCTTAACACAATAAGATTGGTGATTTCTGACATAATAGTAACCCTGCAGAATACCAACCTATTCCAACCATAGTGAGAAGGTCGCATTTTCATTTCGTGGGACCACCATAAAATAAAAGGATAACCGGGATCGAACTATTGTCGCTGCAGACTCAGTTGACCAAGTTGCTCAGGTGACGCCTCAACTAACTCAGCTACAATGGTCTCAAGGAATAACTTTGGCATAAGGTTTATATATTTCGATCTGATATCACTAAAAAATGTATACTGAAATCGGTTATACCCTTTATAAAGGCCAAACATCTCAAAAAAAAATTTTTTTTAATGTCATTTAATGGTATTTACAACTGAATTTACATTTAGTAAATTTGATCTAAATGGAGTGATACAGACATGTAAAGAAACTACCCATTGGTAGGACTCTAATAATATTTCTACATCAAATGGTCTCGAGACCATCTTCTTTTCAGTCGCCTCGCAGGATTGTCAGGGATAGAAGAGGAAGTAAGGCTAGAAACTAGTTGGTTTGGGTGGTTAAGAAGTTTATAATGGTAGGATTGATATCTAGTTCAGGTTAGGTTACATATGGAACATTAAGGTCTTTGATTTTATTTGTGACTAAGTAAGAAGCATTTAGGATTTTATAAAGGATTTTGGATTGTAATAATTGGATACGAGAGGAATTGGAAGGTTTAGTGGAGTCTCAAAGCTCAACTCCGTTATGTCCAGATTGACCTTATTACAGTCATGTAGATCAGTTTTTTTTTAATGGATTGGAAGTTTAGGCTGTTTGTCTAGTAAGTGCTGTAATAGTCGGAATCGACGTGCTGTTTTCTGTCTTTTCAGTCACGTGGGAGGATTCCAGTTTAGTCATTTGTAGAGTTGCAGCCCAAGGTAGCGGATCAGTTCTACGTAGGTAAGAGCAACATTATTAAAAGATACTATAGGGCAGTCGGTAGGTTTATGACGAAGGGTAAAGGTCATTTGATGAGATTCGTCGGGATTTATTTTAATCCTCCAGTTACGACACCATTCTTCGAAGGCCAAGACATTTAAAAAGAAAAAAAGGACAGAGCTAGTTTGGGCTGAGAGACTATTTATTCATTAGACGAGCTGTTTTGAAAGAAGAAAAAAAATTGAAAATTAAATATAATATGTACTGAAAAGTATATATATTTTTTTCCTCCACAATTCATGTTAATAGCCAACACTCGAAACAAAAAGAAAAGAAAACAAAATAGTGTGAGAAACCATTGAAGGCAATTAAGGCCACAGAGATTTGATACTTTAATCTATAAGGAAATTGTGAAAGGGTTAATAAAAATTGACGCGTAAATTAACATTTAAATATTTAACTTGAAATATAAACAAAAATATTGCACGGAAATGTCCTAATTGCACACCTTGTCCTTTATATGATTTTAACTTGAGCATAATTAAACATAAACTTAATTGAAGAGGCATCTTGGCTAAAACAGATTAAGAAAAAAAATTTAATCTAAATTTAATAATCCTTTAACTGGAAGATTCTTATGGTATTAACTGGATTTAGTGAATGACACAATTTCTTCCTTATT
>NW_027110155.1:828088-834126 GCF_000696795.3 Halyomorpha halys
TGTGTGCCTAATGTTTTTGTATCAGTTTTATAATTGCTGTATGATATGAAATAAACTATTATAGTTTAATAAGGAAGAAATTGTGTCATTCACTAAATCCAGTTAAAATTTAATCTATAAAATGAAGGAAAATGTAGTGGGAGCTCGCTATTGGGAATTAAAAAACACGTAAAATACTGAATCTAAAATTAGAAAACAAAAGAAAGTATTTAAATTAAAATTCTACATTCTACAAAACAATTGACAACAAACAGACTATTTTGAGATTTACCGCTGGTTTACATTAGGAGGAGACTTTTATAGAAGTAGAAGCATAAATTCATTGAGGTCTGTTTTGGATTGATATCCCGATTACAGATCCTTGATTGATGCTTTCCAAAACCAACAGGCTCACAAATTTAAATATAGGATCAGTGAGCACTCCCGATACCGCAAGATTATTTGAAAGCATTTTTTGTGAGTTCAAGGGAATCCACTTTCAATATTCAAAAGATATTTTGGTATAAATTAATGGTCTCTTATCACATTTAGGTTTCTTAACAAATACTAAATATCTCAAAATGGAAATATAATGAAAATGGATTGACCTATTTTGTGCCAATTTTCTTAATGTCATCATGTAGCAAATCAAGAGTGGACATGAATAATAAAAACAGATAAGCAATAGATGATAAGACATCGATATTTTCAATTCATGACCGGTTAAAAAAGTATGGAGTGGCAAAGTTTCCTTAAGAATTAATATTATAGTTATTAAAGAAAAAATAATTAAATTTGATGCTATTCATGGAATCGTGATTAAACGTTCATTTGTTATTTAATTAAGTTTACTTCAGTAGAAAATAGAACGATATTTAGAATTTTATACAAAATATCTATCTACGTGTCTGACAAAATAGGTTATAATTAAGATTTAAAAATCGAAAAATTACAAAATTAAAACTAAAATTTGAAACCAAAGTCAGCTCTGCCATACTTTTAAGATACTGTGCCAGACCAATACTTTTGAGGCAGACAAATTTTTTCGAAAAGTAATCAATTGCCATAATTTTTAAGAAATATTAAGAGTATCAGTAATAATACTCCCAAATTAATTTATAACAATTTTTCTAAGTTCAAGATAATCCACCTTTAATATTCAAGAGATACTAGGCTATAAATGGGAGGTTACATCCTTATCATATTTAAGTTTATAATAAAAAATAATAGAATTGTATCGTGCATTACTTGGCGAAAATGTACTTTTTGAACCTCCATTTCAGAGGTTAAAAAAAACAGTTTACCATGAAGTATATCACACAAAACAGTTGACTAAAGCCTCGCCAAAATAGTGAAAACAAAAACTTGTTGTCATGGTAACGCATTGCGGGTAGATACGAACAATAGCTTCTACTTAGCTGCATCGGAAGTTACTTATGACTCGACTTAATACTTATCAAAATTTAAATCATGTAATATTTTTACTTAAAAGGAGATGGGGATCATTTTTCTAAGATCTGTTATTGAGAATGACTTTCACTTTTTTTCAGTCGATAGACACATAAAGTAATACATTAATTAAAATAAATGTTATATTCCTTACAACAAAGGAATATTTGTATTTGTTTTCAAGTTTTGATAATTTGAGTAAACACTATACGGATGATCGAAAATATCTCAAGAAATAAATTTTTTTAGAACACCATTGCTGTTAAAAATTTGTCATAATCATCTGAGTTTAGAAGATTGATAGGGCAGAAAACTGAAGATGATTAAGTCAATAAATAAATATCTCAGTTATGATAGACTTTTACAGAAAAATTAATTTTAAAAATATTTTGTTCCATTAGGTTTGTTCGATTTTAGTCACTGTTTGCACCCAGTAGTAAAAAAATAAATTCGAAGACTTCTTTAATTCTTCACATCTCTTCCTTCCCTAAATGGCAGATGGAAGTTTTTCAAAAAAAATCTCTTGCAATGCCTAAATGTTCTGTGCGATAAGATTTTTTTCTGTGATGTCAAATATTTTCTACTTCTTGGCAAAGGAGGCCCACCAATTTCTACACTGAAACTTTAGATAAGTGTAGTGCTGAAGTAATCCCCTTGCACTACCGTTGTTCATCTGACCCTCATGGGTTGTAGCGGTACCTTTCTCAATTTTTTTTATAGTCTATTTCAGAGAGTTATTCTTTAAAAAAATCAAATATATTCAGATAATTCTTGTTAACTTTTTTTTTATTTACGTCACTATAAAGCTGATTTGATGAAAAATCGACTAGTTAGTTATTTATTGGTCTTAAATGTGAATATTGAATATTCCAACTATACTTTACCAGAGAGAGAATTTTAGGCAAATAAAAATCCTTAGATCATTCACTGCAATCTAATGTTTTGCTTAATATGATTATTTAATAAAGAATTCGTATGTTTCAAGCTAACTTTGGGGACAAAATATAGCATTGTAGAAAATAAACGTATTTCGTAATTAAAAATGAAAAGATTTGCATAGATTTTATAGGTTGAGATCTTAGAGGTAAAAGGGAAAATTACATGTTTTCCCGCTACAGAACACTACAACATCCGCGTGTTTTGTAATCACACCCGATATCGCTTAACAACGGAATGTACTTAAAGGTCTCGTATTTCCGCTAGGGAAATTCATGGATACCTCCATTGCTTGGATCCAATATAGAGATATAATACGAATTAAGCAGACCTATATGAATTTCAACTTTGGTGCTGATGTTTCATTCGTTTGAGGGAATAACAAATTTGATCATATTAATAGAACAAGACACAAACAAATTTTTAAAAAATGAGGTTTCTCGCACTAGCATCATATCTTTGAGGAAGTTGTCCTTTTAAAGACCTACAAATTAGGTCGAAACGTAGGCACAAATAATTATATAATTTTTACTCATAATTTGTGTTCTCTTCACTAACCGCTCCACCCTACCAACTCATTCTTATAATAAAACGACGGTTAACAATATCCACGCTATTATATTTATTTAGTTCTTTGGGGGCTTTTTAAAAGAGATTTATGATTTCATGTGTTTATATAATTTTCAATGGTTATTTTACCTGTATTGAAGAACCCATGGTTAGAAATTTAGTGCTATTAGATCCAGATTATAAACCAAATATGTTTAATATTAACGAATAATATAAACAATAGCGGATTTGGCTTTGATATACATTTTCTCATTATAAAATATGAGAAATTAACATGGACAACTAAATGATGATATTATAAAAAATAAAACATTTGCTTTCTGAGGTACATGATGAATGACATTAAACAAAAACACATGCTATACTGCAATTAACCTCCTATTTACGCCTGTAATACTAAAGAGAAAATGAACTTTAGATAAGAACATGGAAAACAGCATTCTCTACTTTCCTAAAGAAAATTCTTTTTTTATTACATTACAGATTAAATATCACTCCTTATTTATTTATAAATTTTGATTATTCATTAAATTATTATATATTAATTACATAAAACCATGGGAACATTTTTTTTCAGTTGTTCAGAGCTTCTCGAATTAATATAATCATTTGGAATACAGTTAGTAACTGTAGGTTTCTGAGCGAACAACAAAACATTTAAATAATTCAATAATAAAAAAAAATTATATCTGGGGTGAACTCATTATCAAACGTCAACCTCGGAGAGCTCCAGAACTCAAAGGGTTGACTCGTGGCAACAGTGAAACAGAAAATAATTATCTGCCACAGTTGGATTTAAAACCCATGGAGTTAGTCCCTTACAACTGAGCTACTCACTCCCACTCAATAATAAATAATTTAAAATAATTAATGGGTAAACATGTCTCATAATAAATAGCCTTCACAGAATAGGCAAGTCACTTGAGAGGTAGCTAGATGAAAAATTAACTTTTGATTTTGATTTTTTATCAGGATGACTTAGATATGTTTAAATGTTCATACAAACAGGCGTAAGCATTATAAAATGTTTTTGGTATCACTTATTTTTCATTGAAAGTCACCACATTAACTTTAAAAGAGAAAAAGTCACTTTTATTTAGAACTAATCTTGTACATTTATGCAAATGAAGCGTTCCGTCTTAAAATATGGAAACTAATTTTTTTTTTATGAATTGATCTTTTTGACATTATCGGCTTTTTAAAGGGTGATTTTATAAATTGTTGAGAGAATATTAAGGAAATTTGTTTTCCTAAGTGAATAATTTTGATAACGTTTTATAGTTTGTAATTACTGTTTAAACGTAAACCGTTGTATTGGAAAATTATTGACCCAATATCATTGCTTAAAATGGTCCTCCGAGTCAACATCCCCAGGAACAAATTTATTCGTTTCTTTCTTGGCCTTGCCTGGACAGCTTGATCTCTTGAATGTTGAAATATCTTTTGGTTTTTATAATTAATTCCTGTAGGAAAGTCCTCCTAAATTCTTCTTATAGACACGAGGCAATTTGAGACATTACTGTCCGTTAAAAAGAGTGAAAACATAGTCAATTTGAGGAAACAATTTAGTACCACAATCCCTCCTAGGGTACAAATGGTACACAGCTAGTACAAGTACTAAACCCCTTCCCCTCCCATAAACCGCACATGTTTTGGTAATTTATTAATGTAAAATCAAGGAATACGATTAATTCTATGGCATAGCCGTAGGCTTTAGCTAGACTATACCACCTTAGATGGACTGATATCAACACCTTATAGTGCAACAAGGCAATCAAAGGAAGAAGACTATAAATTTCATGTACTATATGTATAAAGTATTAATTTTATTTCAATGAAGGGTAATCTGCAATACATAATCGGAATCCACTTCAGAATAATAGTATTTAGAACGAAAAATTACTCAAATAAACACTCCATAACCTACGAAGTTTGGGCAACAGAAGTTTGGAAGAGATTAGATTAGATTAGATTTTTATTCAGGCCGATCAACATCTAGGTTATTACACCCTTTTTACACTGGTCGGTATTGGTGGATTATATTTGAGTATAAAGTTGTTTCTTTCAGAAATTTTATTATTTTGTCTATGGATTCTTCTGAGTCTTTAAGGGCCAATTCTCTTGTTCTTGGAATTTTATTATTTTCGTAGGCTTGACGAAATGATGAGCATTCTTCAATTATATGCTTTATTGATAATGCGGAATGACAGGTTTGGCATATAGGCTGGTCCTCTTTTGTGATTAAGTGAAGGTGTGTTAATTTGGAATGTCCTATTCTTACTCTTGCAACAACCACTTCTTCTCTTCTGTTTCCCCTTATGGCACTTGTCCACTTTTGTGTGTTTTTTTTTTTACATTTCTTATGTTTGGAAGATTATGTCGGATGTTGAGTTATTGTAGAACCTCCAGCCCGCAAGAACGTTTCATGCTTGAAAAACGACATTGTACCGTAGTCACCTCAACCGTATCATATACACCCTACTTTACAATATATATATATATATTATTATTATTATTATTTTTACAATATCTGATTATCAACAATTTTATAATTAATTTAGGTTACGACTATTTATAAATATTTAGTTTGGAACTTTAGTGTTTAATAACTAAATAATAAAATAACAAAAAGGTAATATACAAAATCAAATTTATTATTTAAAAAAGTGCTGAAGTTATATGCCTCTCAAATTTACATTTTAATTATACTTAAGGGCCTTGACGTCTCAGAAGAAAATTACATTTTTCATATCATTTCACTTTTCAGTGCTCTCGTGCAGAAAGTAAACAAGAGTGAGAAAAATATCACTCTTTTGTTAACTTACCCTGATGAAGTTCTCCAAAGTAGGATAAAACGTTGATGTATAATAGTTTCTATACAAATTTGAGCTATGTTTTCTTATTACTACTCTATTCATTTATTATAAAAAATTTAATTATTGTAAAATTTTTCATTTCGTCAATTACCCAATCTTACGATCTAAAGCCTCAAATGTAAATCAAATAAAATTATTTATCAAGAATTGATAATAAAATAATTAGAACTATTATGTAGGAGGAGGAATATTTTTTTTTTTTTTTTTTTTTTTTTTTTTTACTTTATT
>NW_027110155.1:836827-855962 GCF_000696795.3 Halyomorpha halys
TATAACTGCTGCTCCGCCGTGGCTCCTATTATCGGGATGGTCTGTTCGGTAGATTGAATAGTCTCGTATAGAAAGTCGTGAGCGGGTGGTTAGATGAGTTTCTGTAATCAGTGCTATATCAATACGTTTGTCATGTAAGAGTATTTCTAGTTCATTTTTGTGCTGTAAGAGTCCGTTTGTATGGAGGAGGAATATGATGAATAATATCGTGGATATTATAACTTATCGTAAGGCCGCTAGACAGCACTACAGGTGGAGCATTTCAAAGCGGCGGGCGGGAGTCAGTTTATATTCGTGCTGTCCGGGAGGAGCCGCTTCGTCTCCGACAAATATAGTGCTTCCACGAACCAGTTCTCATCTTCCCTCAAACGATTTACGTAAATATTTGTGTTATTTTTTTTTTCTTGTTTGCTTCCCCGGCTCGCAGGGGCCAACATATTCACCTACGATAAATAATCTGAGAACTACCACATAAACACGGAGCGGACTAAAATATAGAATACTGTGGTGTAATTTACTCAGTAAGTATCAATTAATTTATTTTAATATCGAATTAAATAAAGATAAAAACATTAGAGCTTATTTCCTATACATGCCTATGGCAACATCAATATAATATCGATTACAAATAGGATACATTAAAATTCTTGTATTAAATTTTAACAATACGGAATATTTTTAAACGTTAAAGTTGCTTATAAAACATTATTATTTTTAATTAATAAGATCAATAAAAATGATAAAGAAAAATCATTTAGACTACACTGCACTACAATCAAAATTTTTATAATTGTTTTACTTTACACTTTATATACACATTTTTAACTTAATCTTAATTCTTTTTCTTTTCAGGAATCTATATCCTTTTTTATTACTTCTGTATTCATTATGTGATTCGAACAACGTTTCGGGAACTTCTACCAATTATCAAGATCTTACTATTAATTTTTATGCATAAAGGAAAAAGAACTATTTTAGGGAAAAAAATAATTTATGAAAATAGTGCTAATGAAAAAAGAAAAAATAGGATTATACTTAGTTTTGAAAAAAAAAAATCAATTACGATGACATACCTATGTCCACAAATTAATAGTAAGAACTTGTAAAGAAGAGGAGGGAAGAAGAGCCCGAAACGTTGCTCGTATGACATTATAGAATAAAGTTTTAACAGAATAAAAATTGTAACTTAGGTTGTAGATGATTATTTGTATTTAAAATGTTTGTATGTAAAATTGTTTTTCAACATGTATGAACTGAACTCTAATCCACTGACCATTTCTACCATAATCCGCTTCACCCCAGTCATATTCCAAATATTGTTTCATTAGTACAAGAGCCCAAGAGGAGAAAAAAGGCAGATATCTCAGCCCAATTTTTGATTACTTTAATGAAAGCTATATATAATTACTAGCCAAAATTGATGAGTCTGCCAAGCATATGTAGGGGCAATAAAAAATGGCGGCTGTTTCAAAGCGATAAAAAAAAAACTTTTAATTTTTCATTCGGAGCTCTGTATCTTAAAAAGTAGGAACAACACAAGAAAACCAAACAGAATGCCATTTAAAGAAGAGTAAATTTGCTATAATATGAGCCCTAATAGAGTTATTTACGTTAAATAGTTTTCGAGATATAGCTTTTTAAAAAGCAACATTTCATAAAAATATTGTATGGCACGTACTGAAAGATCAGTAGTTAGTGAATTTATTTAGAAAAATCTATATCTTAAAAAAACATTTGACGTTCCGATGTCTATTAGCACTCAAATTAAAGCCAGTTTATGAGCTATAAAGTAGTTTATGATGTTTTTCTTCGTAGGAGTAATAGTTTACACGAAAATTGCTAAAAGAAATTGATTTATAGTTGTTCGAACAAATTTTCATTTGCTAAATTTATATTCATGTGTGAATATCATAAAAACTAGTACCCATACGAAGATAAGTTTCATCAAGTACTTTATAGTAAGTTAAATTTTCTTTATTTTGAGTGTTGGCAGACATATGTGCCTCTTATGGATCTAGAGATATATTTTTTTTTAAAAATCCAATATTTTATACGAACAACTAGAAATTAACATTTTGTGAATTTATTTTTATTAAATATCATAAAAACTACTGCTCCCACAAATATAAACGTTATAAACTATTTTATAGTAAATTTACCCAGCTTTGATTTGAGTGTTGACAGACATATGTACGTCCAATTGTTTATGAAAAAAAGTTTTTCATAAATCAAACTTATTGTCCAAACAACTATAAATCAATTTATTTTAGCAAATATCATGAAAACTACTATTCCTACGAAGGTAAAGGCCATAAACTTCTTTATAGTCCATTAAACTAGCTTTAATTTGAGTGCTAATAGACATCTGTAATTTTCATAGCTCCTGAGATATATATATTTCTCAAAATAAATTAACTAACTACTCATCTTTCAATAGATTTTTAAGAAACTTTGCTCTTTAAAAAGCTATTGGAAGAATCTATCTTGAGAACTATTGGAAGTAAATAGCTCTTTTACAGCTAATATTTCAGCAAATTTACTCTTCTTTAAATAATGTTCTCTTAGATTTTCTAGTATTATTGTTAATTTTTAAGATATAGAGCTCTGTATGAAAAATTAATGTTTTTTTTTTAAGGTTTTGAAACAGCCGCCATTTTTTATTCCCTCTACCTATACTTGGCAGACTCATCAATTTGGACTAGTAATTACACATAGTTTTCATTAAAGTAATCAAAAATTGGGGTGAGATAACTGTCTTTATTTCTTCCCGGCTTTTGTACTGTGAAAATGGAGTACTTATCAAATTCTAAAGGTAGATGATCAATTCCCGAATGATGTTAAAATTACCACTGTGTTGGGTAATTTCCAAAAAGAATGTAATCGATTTGATCAAATCTTTTAACTGTTTAAGTAAAAAGATATGATAATATTGTTTAGATATTAAGAGTATTTATTTAGTAAACCATACATAATTAAATTTAGAATAGTTTCAATGTAATTAAATTAATTTAATGTATATAATAAAAATAAAAATTATTTATTCAAAACTAGTTAACAAAATAAATAGATACTTAATCTGATATTTTTGGCAAAATTTTAAAACTTTTTACTAAATGTAAGTAATAAATAATAATCCTTATCTATTTTTATTAAAACACATTTTCATTTCCTTACGACATAACTCAATGTAATTATTTATTTTTTTAATATTTTATTCTAAGGTGTATTCACTTGATAACTTTTTCCAAGTCTTTATCTATAAAATATATAAATTAACATTATACACAAATTCCTTAGGAAAAAATATATTACTATTATTTTTTTTTTAATTTCTGCTAAAAGGTTTTTCATAATAATTTAGCAAAATTTATCACTTTTTTAAAAACTAAATTCTGCCAGATAATATATTGTTTTAATCAAACAAGCAACACATTTATTAAAGTATTCCGGCGCGAAAATAAGAGAAAATTGTTATTTAACATATAAATAATTATTCAATGAGAAGGAATAACAATATATATAATAAAAAATATTAGTCAGTAATTATAGCATATAACAATTATGTTTATAATTTAAGGTGGAGGAAGATAGTTGACCGTATGAAGTAGATTGTAGGAAGATAGTTGACCGTATGAAGTAGATTGTAGGAAGATAGTTGACCGTATGAAGTAGATTGTAGGAAGATAGCCCTACTTTAAATCAAGCCAACCCCGACGAAGCCCTGTAAAGCAGAGTGAAACTTTGGTTCAGAATAAATATTTTTTTAAAACTATTATCGCACCTTTATTGAACAGCAACCGGACTATTTTCCTACGATCAATTTTATTAATTATAATTAAAATAATTTAAAATTTGGATTCATACCTCCAAGTCTCTAATACGATTAATCATATACTCTAAAGTCAGTGGTTTCCTACTGGGTCACTCCGAATCAAGTCAACACAGTTTTGAGCTATACTATTTTAGACTATCGTAGATCTTTCTTAGATTTTGATGAAAAAACGGCATTTGATTTCTATTTCTATCAAATGATAGTGTAAAGGGGTTCCCCCGCCAAAAAAAGGTTGCAAAACCAACATATTAGAAATCCAAATATATGAAATTGAAGAAATATTCAACGTTTAAAATTTTAAAATTATTTCAATGCAAAAATAATATATTTCAATAAAAAAAAAAATCAGTTTTTCCAGGAAAAATCATAAAATTTAAATATATTCTTTTACATTTAATAAATTTATAAAAACTGTTCTTTTAAATAATTGTTAAAAAAAAGAGTATATTAAGATCTTTGAATAATTAGATAATATCTATTCATTTTCATCCAGAAAATTGATTGTTTATAGGATATACCCTAGAGAAAACAATTTGTGAAATTAATAATTGTGTTATATAAATGTATATAAATCATTTTATTCTGTTAAATTCAACCTGTTACATTTTGTAACGATTTTTATATAATACTCATGCCTTATTTAATTTTTAATAGGATTATTTTTCAACAAGTATGTGAGTATTATTTGCCTTAAAGAATGGAAAAGTGAAACTTTACTTTATATTTTTTTTGTAATAAAATGTAATCAAATATTTTAAATATCATAGCTCAAACGGTATGATACCTAATTGAGTGTCGAGGATAGAGAATGATTAGATAATCATTTGTATAAAATCCTTTTAAATTTATCGCCATGTCGTCATTAACATGCCATAAAAGTTTAAGAACGAATTGTATGTTTTAGAGGTGTAAACGTTTAGGAATGTATTAGTCGCTTTCAAGGATGTTATAATCAGTAGTAAAGTAGTATAAACAACCTTAGAAGGCACGTCTAAGCTGTTACTTGGTATTTTTAACGAATATTACATCAGTAAAAATTATTTTAAATATCTAAGATTATAAAAATGAACCATGTTTATATCTTAATTAAATAATTAAAAAAATAACTTAACAGTTTTAAATTTCGTTTTTGAGAAACCGTATCAATGAAAGAATTAACTAAAAAAAAATAAATCTTTTCCCATTTAGGTCTTTCACATATAGTCAATTTAATTCTCACGTGTCAATAGACAAAGCTTCAGAAAATTCGTTTGACCTTATCAAATTTTCCCAGGATAAAAACATATAACAATAGACATATTTTTAAAATATGAATCATCTTTTTACAAATTAGGTATGGTGAAAGGAGTTTTAGACGTAGAATATATCTGCTTAGTTCAATTGTTGAACATCTAAAAATCTAAAATCTATTTTAGATTTTAAATAATAATAATTAATGATCCTGTCATTTTTTTTATATCAGGAATATATTATGTGCTAAACAAGCTGTTGTAAAAATAGTTTTCTGCACCAAAAGTAAAACCTAAAATTAAGTTGTCAAATAAGGAAAAAAAAGAGCCAAATTATCTTTAAGATAACATTAGTTATACTTTAATGGTTGTTTTGATAACCATTCATATAAAAAAAGTTGAAATTAATTAAAGAATAAAAACTAAATAAATAATTAAAGTATAATAAGGCTCACGAATTTAATAATTATAAAATTTCTATATTAAAAAAAAGAAAGATAAGATCATATTTCTTATTCATATATTTTTGTTATGTTTGGAAGAGTGAATTTATTTGAAAATTTTTCTAAATCAACTTGAAAATTCTTTTATTCTTGTCTACTTTGAGCTTAAACTAAAACTCAATAGAAATATTTTGGTATCGTTGGAAACGAGGGTTTTTCCTGTTTTTGTTTATCACAATTGTTTATCAGATATCAAACTCGAATTGGCTAAGTATAATATGATTGGAGTTGCGGAAATTTATCGGTAATTAATGGCATTTTCTTGCTACTTTATTTTTCCACCAACATAAAAGGGCTAAATGGCGATATAAAAGTTTAAATAAAGGACCAAAAGCAGTTTTTAAAGAAAAATTAAATTACCTATTCTAAAATAAGAAACTATGAACTGATTCACTACTATCTTTAAAGGGAAACTCATTTAAATTAAACTTCTCATAAAAATAATGTCTAAATGAATAAAAAATAAATATTTGTCAATAAAATAAATTGTATTCAATTAATATCTCATCACTTTTAATTAATACTTAATTTATAATAAATTTCCATTGTTTCAGCTAATCTGGCCATTCTCAAGGGTAATCTTAACTGTAAATTCACATCCTTATAACCAACTAATAAATATTTTTGTAGGATATTCTCTCCAGGTCTAATAATATCAATCAAATTAACCTATGTTTGGCACTATTTCATTTAAATATAATTACATAAATACTTTTAATTGCGATTTAATTTAATCTAAACACTGATATCATTCAATTATCAACAATATTATTACAATATTTTTCTTTAGGCAAATTTAGTAAGTTGTTGAGTTGAATTTGTTCTTCTAATATTGGTATTCTTTGCTATTATATTGGTGATTTTCAATCTAATATGTATTAACTTAAGCTTAGATCAATCTCGAAATTTACAATTAAATAGAAATGAGGAATTCTTTGTGGTAACAGTGAAATTCGTTTGGGAGCTTGAAATTTAGCAGACGTTCCAGAATACCTCTGTAGTAACAGATGCTGATGCGAATCAATAATCACAGACACATGCCCCCTCCCGCCCCAATCAACTTATATCTTTCAGGTTTTACCGCACAGTAAACATTAAATATAAAAATAAAAATCCACTTAAAAGTTCGAAGTGCAATTGTTCGAATATGGAAAGAACTGAAAATTACAATTTTTATTTCCCATGGCTTGATTTAAAAGATATATACTAGCTATTGCAAACACGAGTTTTAGTAGAATAAGTAATTTATATAAGTACTACAAATTGTAAAATATATTGAAAATAAACTAAAATAATTATAATAATTGTTTAGTTTAAATAATTAAATACTAGCACATTATAAAGTAACCGTTCCGTTGTAATCGATTTAAGTGTGTTGTCCTACGTTAGAAAGTTAAATTTTAGTTTATGATATTATTAGCACATAAGGTAAATTAAAATACGCCCCAGTATCCAATGATTAATTATATGTACTACTAATGAGCAGTAATAATGATAATCATTCAAAATTCTACAGACGTAGAGGGATTAACAGGACATGAGACCAAAAAGATAAAAAAGTAATTTGTTTCGCCCTAATTTTTTATTACTTTGATAATGATTGTTTATAATAGCCAGTCAAAATTGATAGGTCTGCCAAGTATTTAGGGGGAGAAATGGTGGCTGTTTCAAAACGTTAAAAAATAAAATAAAATATTTTTCATTTGGAGTTCTGTCCTTTAAAACTACCTTGCAACATTAGAAAACCTAATACAACATAATTTAAAGTAGAATAAATTTACTCACATATGAGCTCTAACAGAGCTGTTTACGTTAAATTGCTGTCGAGATACAGTTTTTTTAAAACTAAGTATAAGTTAAAAGTAAAAATTGGTGAGTCTAGCAAGTATCGTTAGGGGGAATAAAAAACTGTGGTTGTTTCAGAACGTTAAAATAAAAATTCATTCGGAACTCCATATCCTTTAAAGTACTCACAACACTATAAAACCTAACAGAACATCATTCAAAATAGAGTTAATGTGCTATAAAGTACAAAATTCGGACAATATATAGAAGTTCGGACAAAATTTCATATGCAAAATTCATATTAATTTGCAAATATCATAAAACAACTACACCTTCTAAGATAAACGTTAGGAACTCCTTCACAGTTCATTAAACTATCTTTAATTTGATTGTTAATAGACATCTGTACGTCTAGATACAGATTCCCACAAACCACCGATTTTGTAGAATATATTCCATGGAATCTTGCTTTTTAGAAAACAGTATTTCGGGAACTAAGGGACGTAAAAAGCTCTACTAGAATTCATATTTTAGACACTTTAAATTGTGTTCTATTAGGATTTCTAGTGTTTTAAGTAGTATCAAAGATATGGAACTCCAAATGAACAATGATTTTTTTTTTTAACATTTTGAAACGGCCACAATTTTTTATTCTATATTGGGGAGAAATAACTAACTTTTTATTCACCGGGCAAAGGCCCGGAACAAGAGTTTTATTCCACAGAACTAAAACGTTAAAAAAACTAAACGTAAATTAAAATTGTTTCAAGATGTTAATCTTTTCGCAGAATAAATTCTTCGCCAACTAAAGTATGATTACTATTAAAAACCAAAAGACCAGTTGTACACTTACATTAGATCATATATCAAAAAATACTTAAAATGATACTATTTTTATCTAATAAATATATAGAATTATTAAGTTTTAAATAAATTTATCTAAATATACATATTATTTGCTTATATATTAATGCTTATATATTGTATTAACATTTTTTACTGAAAATCGGAAAAATTGTTCACACTCCATATTAACCGGCAATATCTCGGCCCCACGTGTAACAGTAAGTTTCTACTGATATGATAGCGTTAGGGGTGAGAACGTATGAAAGGGTGGTAGTAGAGCTGTTTTGAAAATCATACCCTGTTTGTAAATTCTTAAAATTAATTGTTTTGTCTGATATTAGTCTATTAGTTCTGGCATTCCCTTATCTCTCGAGGTTTACATTGGTTGCTGTTTGTAGCATTTACTATTTCATAAAGAACAGGCCAACATATTTGGACGTTAACTGATGTTCTGAATACTTTTCATTTTTTGCTGTGGTTCTTCAGATGATATGCAGGTACAAATAATTCATATTATGGGTACAGATAAGGTGACAAATAGTTCGGTTCGTAAGAGCTAGAAAATAATAGTAAAATTTCATCTTAAAAAATTAGTAACTTTCAAAACATTTTTATTATTTGTAGAGTGCACGCGTCAATAAATAATCTCCTTCTGTATTATTGCATTTTACAATGGGATGGTTATCATTGCTGTTCATTATTATTAATAAGTAATTAGTGATTAGATAGTCGGACTCACTTTATTTTTCTTGATCATGGGCGCTAGTAATATCCTTAACTAAAATATCAAACGTAGTAGTACATCACACTTAAATCGGTTATAACGGAACACCCACTTTCTAGTTTCCTAATAGAAGGAACACCAGGATGGGGTTAAAGTATAACCATTTGAAAGTGTGATAGCAGTAAAAGTTAGACGATCTCAATGTTAATGGCATGTTTCACACCACATCACGTGAAGTAATTTGCAATAGCAACTAATGTTTATTGAAATTACACTTGCATGTAGTTATAATTGAACTTCAGGTTGGTTACTTTAACCACAAATCGAATTGATAAAATTAACGAGAGTTAGCTCGAGTATGGCAATGCGCCGTACGAGCTATAACGACCCCTCACACTCTTGCATACTAATCTGGTATAGGAAATTAAATGCTCTTTCAATTTATATACATTGACTCTTCTAGAAGTGTATAGACTAAAAGTTATTTGAAGAAGCATGCAATATTATTCAAACTCTTTTCCATTAATTATGCGTTTTATTCGTGTGGTAATGAGCCGTTTAAGCGATGATTTAGTCTGAACATTTACACTTAAAATAAAATGAAAAATCTATCTTTATTCGGGGACACTTGATCACATAAGAATCGAGATCTGAGTAACATTTATTTGGCTATATTATGGCACGTTTAACAAAATTAAATAAAAAATAATAATTATATATACTAAATAATAAAACGAGATTAAAAAAAGATCATATCTATATGATCATACATATATATTTATTATTTACAAGTATACGGATGATTGATAATTAAAGAGACGGATAAATAATTGATATTTAAATAATTATATGTAAATAATTAGTTTTAAATATTTTTTGATATATGATCTAATTTAAGTGTACAACTGGTCTTTTGGTTTTTGATATGGCCTAGGTTTCATAACAGCTCCACTAACCATTAAAAGCTGAAGGGTACGCAGCAGTAATCCAAGAAGACCAAAATTCTAAATTTCAGAAAGTCGCTAATCTCATTAACGACTGTTTTTTTTGAAATGTGAATTTGAAATTACAAGAGACATAGGAATGTCGTTTGGCCCGATAAATGTGCAGTGCTCCATATAACCAAGGGGAAAGTGGTTAGTAAACAGAACATTTTGGTTAACAAAGAAGAGCACATAAAAGAACTTGAAGCTAATAAATTATATAAACATCTGGGCATGCAACAGCACCTTAAAATATCCCGAAAAGATATGAAACAAGAATTTCTAACAACGCTCAAAATTAGGCTACGAAAAGTTCTCAAAACCCAACTAACTGGGAAGCAAAAAATCAAGGCCATCAACATCTGGGTTTTACCTGCTCTTAGTTATAGTTTGGCATAGTGCAATGGCCAAATACAAGCCTACAGGAGATGGATCACCTTGTACGAACAACTCTAACACTAGAACAGACCCTCCACCCAATATCAACTAAAGCTCGTCTGTATTTACCTAGAAAAAAAAGGAGGACGTGGTTTGCTAAATATTGAAGAAGCTTGCCGCAAACAAGAAGAGACCCTACGCCAATACTTTCTCTCAAAAACAACAGGGGTTCACCTCGCCATCAAAAGGATGGACTCTGGTTTAATTTGAGCAAAGGTGTAGAATCAACAATCGTATCAAAAATGAACGACTGACAGAATGGAAAAACCAATCACTGCATGGGAGATTGTATAGCCAACTGAACGAAGCCTCTATAGACAGAGATCAGTTGAATGGTTAAAAGCTGGAAGGATATTCTCCAAGACAGAGGGATTTGTGGTTGCTATATCAAGATCAAGTGATTGACACGAGATCATATAGGAAGCATGTGTTAAAAGACCCAACAACACCAGATAAGTGTCGATTATGCTCAGTAACGCTCGAATCAATCCAACATATCACTGGTGGATGTGGAGTTCTGGCTAGTACTGAATATTTGCAAAGGCACAATAATGTGGCCAAAATTTTCCTGTGAAGTACAACCTAATTTAAGATAAGAGCCCATATTACAAGTACCACCCAAATAAACCCCTCCAAAAAGGTTCTCTCAGGCTATATTGGGATGAATCAATAATTACGGACCATAGAGTACGCCATAATAAGCCAGACATCCTCCTTTTAGACCTAAGAAAAAAGGAAGCAGAACTTATTAATGTTGGGATCTCCAACGATAATAATGTAAGCTCCACTGTGGGAGAATAGCTGAGGAAATACCAGGAATTGGCGTTAGAATTGAAATAAACATATGAATTGGAAGGTGTTACCACTACTCCATTCATAATATCAACGAAAGATCTTATACCAAAATTAACAGTAGCAGGCATGAATGGTTTGGGGGTGCCTATGGATTTTCTGAGAGAGGTTCAACAGTCAGTTCTCTTAGACACTGGACGTATAGTGCGAAAAATTTTTAATTAAAAAAAAAATAGGTAAATAAAAATATAAAGGTGGTTGGACTTCTAGGTCTCCCACCTCAGATACTCAACCCGCAATAGCGACAATCGGATAACAACCAACCCTAATGATAATAAAGGCCTAACGAACCCGAAGGTTCGATGCCGATACACATAAATAACACACAATAAATATATAATTTTTACGTTGGTTTTTGAATCTCTAACGAACATCTATAGACTATGAGATTCCTGGATGTATGTTTTGTTGAGTAGATGCATATATTTTATAATATATAGGATACAGTTGTAATTCGACATAGATTCTTATTGGATATTGGACACAATAGGGTTCACAAAGGTTGAGAAAAAATAAAACATTAAAATTACAAGTGACTATAGTGGAAGTTTTGAGGAAGAAATAGAAATAGGTCAACTTAAAATTTTAGCATAAAAAAAAAAGCAACCATGCATCAACAAAGAAACTTCAGTATATTTCAATTTATTTCGGCCAGAGATGTAACTTTAGCAGACGAGCTGGAATATGATTTTTGTAAACATATCTCATAAGAAGCTCAATCAGTTAGCACCCTGAAATTCGAGTCTCGTGTCACTGTAGGATTTAACCTCAGCTACATTTTTCAGGCTTCATTATCGTTTAGAGGAATCGAGTTAACATGTGGATACCCTAAAGCAATATTAACTCTTTGGTATTTCAACGGGAAATATTCATTAGATGATTAGAAATTGTGATGGCAAGATTATTAACGTTTTCAATCGCAATAGTCGGCGTTTGCAAAGAGACTATTTGAAATGGATATTGTCACAGCCGAAATTATTATCAACATTTTTCTTTCACTCGTATATTTCTTTTAAACCCATTTTTATTTTTATTCATTTCATGTTTCATTATTTTACATTTATTTTAGGGGCCAAACTATTTGAAACCCCATGCCATATGATTGAATAATTAATGATGTGTGTTGTTTTAGTTTGGCTAAAATTATTGTGCAATCTGTTGGTATTTGTTCGAGAATAAACATTGTTGTATACACCAATAAAGAGTGTACCTAATCATTCATCTCTCATTATCACATCAGAAACACGGTTAAAATATCAATATCCTAATGGATAAAATGTTAATATTGAGTTTAAGAAATTCTTTAAATCATAAGAAACGTTGAGGTATCATTGGGAATTAAATTTAATTAATTTGAGTTGTATGCTCAAAAAGTGTCAAAAAACTAAATTTTAATATATACAGGGTGTATGAGAATCGAAACACCTTGAGGTGATTCTTCAGAATAATGATCCATTATTAATATTGGACCAATAAGCATCTGTGTAGGTAATTTACTAACATTCAAATCATTAGTTAGAATGTTCGGTGTGAATAGCTTACAAGGTATAGTAAAATCAAAAATCAAAAAGAACATGTCTAAATTCAACATTTTCTAAAAAATATGGGTAAAATTCAGTAGGCTGTATCTGCACAAATATATAGTCTGAATTCAATGTACTTTTTTTTTCTGATTTGCAGGAAATTTGATCACCATTGAAATAACATTATTAAAGTACGAAAAAAAAAAGATAAATAAAGCTCAAAAATTTCTAATATTTTTGAAAAATAGTATTTAAGGGTTTCAGATGACGCTAAAAACAAATATTTCCTTTTTCTTAAAAAAAAAAAAAAAAAAAAAAATACTTCACTGTTGATTAACTTTCTCTTCGGAAGTCTCATTAGGTTTTATAACTTTTTGTGAAGATAAAATCATTTAATTTATCATTCTCCAGAAAAAGATAAATCGATTGGTATTTAATAAACCTTGAAAAAACGCATACTTCGTGAGCTACGGACCAACAGCAAATAAATCGGCCCACTAATTAAAACATTAATTGTGGACTAATATTCGAACCATTCCATTTTGTATATATAGAAATAATTTCTTGATTATTTATTTACAATCTTTCGGCAGTAAAAGTTTAGTAGTGTTAGCATATCACCTCGTTTACTGATATTCCGTAGGTTTCTACGGGTGTATATTTTCTACATCAATGATTACCTTGTTTTTAACTTAATTCTGAAATCTAAAACTAAAATTATTTCTCAACGATAAAACATCGAGTATGTTGATAGGAAATGTTTGAATAGTTTTGCTTTATAAAACATTTTTATTGGAAGATTTCGGCGAAGGAAGGTAAAACAAATGAAAAAAAAAATATTTCTAGTAACTGAAGTTTCCATAACTATAAATATTCTTTAAATTTTTGTTCGTACCAACAGCCTATTAGATACTGCCAACTATTAATCTTCCAATATAAACTATTTTTTATAAATTACAATATATCAACGAAGCTCCGCTTTCAAAAAATTGGTTTTGGTTTTCTGAAGTACGGAGTTAAGCTTTGGGCCCCCACTATACCATCAATTCCTCCCAAATCCAATCCTTACAGTCCAAAATCCTTAACGCTCCTTACTTTGTCACAAATCAAGTCATCCATCGTGACCTCAATGTCCCATATGTTGCCGATTTGGCCAAAACCAGATACCATTCCTTCCATGGAAAACTTCCCAACCACCCAGATCCACTTGTTTCTATCCTAGCTTCTCCTTCATTACCTGATAATCCTCCTAGGCGTCTGAAAAGAAGATGTTATTGGAGTTCTATCGATGGGTAGATTCTCCACATGTTTGTATCATGTCACTATCTCACCTACAGCAAATTTACTTGTATATATGTTATACAGTTGTAAATAACAATAAATAAATGATTAAAAAAAAAAAAAAGGTTTTATGAAGAACAAACCCGCCTTCCTTCATGGTTTAATTTTGATAGGGATATTTACATGTATTGGGGAAATTTTTTTTTTCCAATAATCAATATATCTTAGTAGATGCGATGGTTAAATTATGTGTTTATTTATTATAGATACATAAATCGTTCTTATTATTATTAACAGTGGAACAAATATTAATATACATTTTTTTTTTGTTTTGTGAATGAGATTTATCTTATCTTGAATATTAATTTATGAGTCAGTCAAAATATATTTTTATGTATTGCTGAAATATAAAAGGAACCTGTAATTTTTAAAGATGTTACATTTTAACATTCATTACAATTTAAAATAAAACAATTTCCAATAACTAAAATATTCAAAATTCTAATATTGTATATTTATTGATGGTAAACGATATTCTACAGCGTTCCTAGAACGCTCGACTTTTATAAATCTCAATCATTACCTCAGAGAAGATACCCGACCCGAACAGTCCAGAGAGGTGTCACCCATTCCCCTATTGTGGCAAACACTCCTCACTATGAAAGAGACCCACTTAACCCAGCAGTCAATCCCTTGGGGACAATGCCTATTCTGTCAGCGTGGAAATCAATCCCTTCTGAGGTCAAGGACAGTGGCCAATCCCAGACATGGATCACAGTCAGAGCCAACAGTTTACGGGAACAAAACTACCTCTATCCTACAATCTAAATCATTTCCCATCTCTATTTTACTATCAATCTTAAATAGAAGTATATACATATACCTATGTATGAAATATGCAAGAGGGAGTATTGCAATCTTAAAAAACTTAGAATACGATTTTTCTGCGATAACACACAATTTAAGGTCCCTATTATCCGAACCAACAAGCATCACAAAATGATCAGTTTGTGTGCCTGAGAGTATAAGTCAACAGCCTTGCTCAAAAACGTATTTAAGGTTGCTTTGCTTTACGGTCACTGCAACCTTTTCACTAAAATCGATTTAACAGAAGCGACCTTATACAATCGATTTTAAACTTTTTATTTACAAATTTCTTTAAATATACTGTAAAGATTATTAATTAATTCGTGATACCACTATAAAATTAAGTAATATGGTATAAATGTAGAATTTTCAAAAGTTATTCCTTCCGAATAATTTTTAATTTTGTTTATTTATAACAATTAGCCATCTCTCAATATTAGTAGAAATACAATAAGGATAAATATATACTATGTAAGATGAAATATTTTCCAAAATTGTAAATACATATCTGAAAATAAGTAATACAGATATATAATATTCTGTTGGAAGACAGAAATTTTAGAAAAATTAATATTTATCGCATATAGCCGAAATATATATAATATATAACGTTTAAGTAAACTGAATTCATAAATAAATGTTTTTGTACTTCTATGTTCATAAAGACCATAGTCATCAGCTTATACTTCCAATTACTTTCTGTAGATATAAATGATATATATAATATAAGAATGGGATAATTTCGACTCAACAAAGATTAGTAAGAGTATTTGTACATTGAACGTATTTTAAAAATTTGTTATGCCGATGAAACATTTGTGCCATCAGTGAATAATGGCCCATTAAGCGTATCCCAAAATTTCCAGTCCCACATCACAACCCTTGAAGAATGGTGTAAAAATTGGAGGATTAAAATAAAACCCAATCAATCAAATCACATTTACTCGTCGACCGAAACCTACGACTTCATTTCCTACGGTATCTTTTAATGATCCTCCACTTATCCCTGTCGAACAAATCACTTATCAAGCCCTACATCATCAAACATCCGAACAAGACTGAAGAGGAAGGAAATAGCTACTAGGCTTACTAGGCAAAAGTCTAAACTTCCTAATTATTACAAAATAATCACATACATGACCATAATAAAGCCTATATGGACGAGCGGAGTTGAGCTTTGGGGTTCACGTAAACCATCGAATTCCTCCCATATACAATAAAAAATGCTTCGTAAAATCATTAATGTTCCTTACTTCACAAGTAAAATCATCCATAAAGACCCTAATGTTCCATATCCATCTAGCAGACCTCTCTCGGATCAGATATCAATCCTTCTATTCTAAACTCCCTAGCCAACCAAACCCTCCCATTTTTAACCTTGCTTATTCTTTTACTTCTGACGATCTTCCGAGGCGCCTGAAAAGAAAATAACCGCGAGACTTTCCAATGTAGAAATGTAATTGGAGTGCAACCAATGAGTAGCTACTCCACAAGTCTACATCATGCCACAGTAACAGAACTCATATCACATTTACTGGATGTATTTGATGTATATAACAGTAAATAAATATTTTAAGCACCAAATACCAATTCACTCTGTTATCGGAGACAACTTTGCGTGTTAAGACACCAACTTGACGCACACGTGTAAAAAAAGACGTTGGCTATAGCCCGGCCTGAGTGGGTTGACATTAAATTTGTAGCAGGCCCACGAAATAAACCTCGACCTTCCCATTCTGAATAGAATTGATTGGTAACCGTATAGGACAACCCGCTCTTCTTGCCTTAAGTCGGGGAGCATAATGGCAGCAAAGGAAACGAATGAATGTTCTAATCATGAAAATTATTTTAAAATAATTTTTAAAAAACAAAAATTTATAGGAGTATCTTAATATTTTTGGTTATTTCCTCACAGGACGCCCAATTTACCATTTAAATGTCATTTTTTTATCTTTGATCGATTACACATGTTCATTATCGAGAATAATAATTTAAAATAATGTATATCATCAATGATAGAAAATATTTTGGATTGGCTTAGATAGTAGAGATGCCTATTTGTATCATTCATAAATAATATATAAACATAAACGATGAAAACCCTCAGTAAAAGGTCTCTTTTTTCTCATTATCATCATGATCATAATCATAACAATAATTCATAATAAATACACATAAATTAAAGTTATTAGTAACCAATACAAAGCTTTGATACGTCAATGTTAGTACTTGTACTTAGTAATAATTTTGGGCCAAAGTTAAGATATTACGATTTAAAAATTAACATGATTAATTACATAATTAACATTAATAATTATTCCTATTTAAACAGAAAAATTGACTTACACTATCAGAGACAAATATTTTTAAACAGTACATATAATTTCGTTACAAATTTCAAAACTAAAGTAGTAAACAAATATATTTAATTAATGTTATGAATGATTATCATTCAATAATTAGACATGTAGCTTGTAGTACTGATAAATTCATCTTGTTAGATAATCTAAGTACGTTAAATAGTATCAAACAAAGTTATAGCATAATATATAAATCAAGTAATGTCTAATTTTAAATAAGTGAAGATGGAATGTTGCCATGTACACAACATTCCAATTCTAATCTGACGAATGAGCCACTTCTGCTCCTTAATTAAAGGAAACATTGTAAGGCAGTTTCATTAGTTAGCCAACTACTGAATTTTCATCCTAATTTAGTAATTAAGTAAAAAAGTGAGAGTTTTCTCGTAAGAACACGACTCCAATTCAGTGATAAAAAAAAATAATGTGGGAGTAGGTAGCTCGTTGGTAAGGCACTATTCTACAAAGTCCAAGGATCTGGATTCGAATCCGCCAGTGGGGGAACAGGGTTCTACCCAGCCTCGTAAAGTAGGTACCCTTAATTGGAAAAAAATCTGGTGATCCAGCGTTAATTTGACCATGTCACCTCATTGCACAACCGTTGGCCTAGTAACAGTACTTCATTACAAAGTACAGCACCTCTAATTCTTCATAGGTTGTAACAGTACATATTTAATTTATTTTTTAACAATAATAATAAAATTAAATTAAAAAAAAAAAAAAAAAGAGGAGACATAAGGAAAAAATGGGCGATAGCTGGGAGCAACTCAGGCAAAGACGGTCTTAAATCTTGTACATAAAACTCTATGCTGAAAAAGATTATATTATTGGGTTTAACAAATAAGAATAAATAACAAAATGAATACTGAAAAAAGTTTTATTTATTTTTTACTCAGTTGTCAATTCATTTAAATCTATCAACCGCACAATAAAAGTTTATCAATTTTTTTTTTTAAATTGTATGATTTTGCTATTAAAATGCTACAAACTTGAGCCCTAACATACATAATACATAACGCCATGCATAAATAATTTTTGTTTATTTATGATTATTTGCTGACCGCACCTTCCCCCTCTCCTCTCCCCCTCATAATATCTTCTCCACATATTATGATAACTGCTACATCTAGGAAGGTATTCTAGTTTTTCGACCATAATTTTTTTATTTATTAGAATTAATATTATAATATTTATTAGCTTTAAATTTTCTGTAAATTAACATGATATCATACATGATCTTGTTTTATCAAAAAATTCAATATAGTTGCAAAAAACGAAACAAAAAAAAAACAAACCTTTTTGCAAACATAGCTTTTAGCTGTAGCTGTTAAAAGACCCCCAAAACATCGATAAAAAAACAAACCTCGTACTTGTGGGGATTAGTTTCATTAAAAAACCTTTATAGCTACAATGCACTAGTATTAGTCCTGCCATCCTAGCGTAGTTACGTTTTCTCCTTTTAGTGAGTGTGAGACCTAATTAACAAAAACTATGCTAAACTTCGGAAATCTAGGTACCCTAACATCCCTTGTACGCTAACTTCTCAGTGTATATTGATGTTGGATTTTTTTTTTTTATTTAAACCATCAAAACATCATTTCTTAAATAAATTATTCTGACAATTTAAGGTTTAAAATAGTAAATCAATTATTTATCAATTTCAAACTTTTAATCTCTATGGAAAATGCCTTAAGACACATTGTTACCCTAGAACAGTATAATGAACAAGGCATCACCTTAAATTAGGCAGCTTGTACGTGACTTATGCACGGATTCGATTAAATATTCAATAGCATCTAATTCAAAAAGTCGAAACATTGTTTCGCATGAAAAAGAGGGGAAAAAAAGGTCGAAAATCAACACACTTCCGATGAAATGTCAAAAAAAACTTTTAGCGGGATAGATTTATATA
>NW_027110155.1:856372-873368 GCF_000696795.3 Halyomorpha halys
CACAATATATGTTGCCCAATTCCTAAAGTCTTTTCTTACCCCCGTGGTTCATGATGTGGCTCACTGTAAGGAACTGTGGTATTACCTAGATCAGCCCCTCTCGTGGAAAGAGTACTTGTCCCTTATTACCCGGGGTACCTCTGAATCGATCCCCTTCCCCAATCAATCCACCAACTCTTGGTCTTATCCTTATTCCTTCCTTATTTAGATTAAGGTCGTACACATCATGAGCAACTGCCCGAGATTTGTTTGATCATTGTAATGCTGATTTATATATTGAATTGCAATAAGGCAAACCCCCTCCCTTCTAGCTTCGATAATATTTTCTTCACTTCTGAAATTCATTCTCCCTATGTTATTATTTTTTTTTTTTTTTATAGACACTGAAATAACTAAGGTTAGTTTAAATATTTTTACATTAACAGCGGATCATTTTACAAATTTTTATTTGCTAATAACGATGAAAAGTCGAAACGGTTAACTTTATAATTCTCGAGAAATTAATTTAAAACAGATTTTAAAAATAGTTAAGCGGATAGGATGATAATTTCTGAAAATATGAGCTAAAAGGTTAAAAACAATACGCCACCTAACTGTTTGAGTAACTATTTTTTTAGCTTTTAAATTAAAGTTAAAAATATTACTTTTACAATTATGATATCCCAAAGGGGAAATATCTACAAATAAAGATTTGTTAAGGTTAAGTTGGGGTCGATGCCCAGGACGTGGCTAGGATGACAGAGAATATAATACTTGACTCCCTGGGAATCATCCACCACCACATGCATGGAAATTAATGAGTGAGGGAGTTATCCAGAGGAGGGATGGCATGCATGCATCGCATATCCTATTTCTTGTTTTATTTATCTATTTACTACTTTGTTATTTTTTATATTTTTATATTCTAATATTTGTTATATAGGGGAATGTGTTGATAAAATGAAATAAGGGTTGTAAAGTGGAGGGGAAAAAAAAAAAAGGAATAAATTGAAAAGCTTGTATTTAGTTTGTAGACAGATATTAATTGTAAAATAATACTGTTGTGAAAAAAAAAAAAAAAAATGTTAGCTGTCTATTATATTGTATCATATCAAAAAAATGTAATTTATAAATTTATATATGTCCGATCACGGATTGATCAGTATGCTGTGTAATGTAGCAACCCGATGTATTTGGGCAGCATGATTGAATAAATTTCTTTCTCTGTGTGTAGGAAATCAGAATATAAAAAACCTCAGTCGTTAGTTAAACTATGTCTACGCAATGGATTTTTGTATGAGTTTGTCACATGCCTTTTCAATTGCCCACACTATGATGATCCCCTCTTCTTGAAAGGAAAAGGTGGACAGAGAAAGAGGCATGCGACAATCCAGTTCCTTACATTTTTCTACCGTCAGACAGGATTCCTATATTATAATATTAGTTTATCAATTATCTGCGAATTATTCGTTTATAGTTTTATTAAAGATTCGACATGACAATTTCAATAGAAAATTTCATAGTCATGAAAATATCTGGACTTGACAAAGCCTTGACAGATTAGTAATTTAACTTTGGCCTTTCTTCATACTATATATATATATATATATATCGACATCCGTTCCTAAAGTGCTTTTTAAAATTATTTTCCTCATCCCTGTTCGACAGAGCCCTTACGTAGAACTTTATCTGGACAAGTAAGCTAATATAAAATTATACATAAATAGCTTCAACTTTCTTTATTAATTTATTTTATACATCTAACGTTTCTATAGCTGGCCTGACATAATACACCCTGATTAACCAATATTGCAAACATTTCATCTAAATATAAATTCATTCACTACCAAATTTTATTATACTACTATCAACTAACTTATCAAGACCAAGCCGAATACAAATACACAACCCATGTATTACTGAATTATCCCAAAACAGATACCTTTCCATCTGGGGGTGGCATACCTTTAAAGCAAAGTGAAGTCAAAAAGTGGTCATCCACGCCCCTGGTGCTCAGGATAACGTTGAGGTTAGTAGGAATGTCCACCATCGTTGTAAACACTGAAATAGAAAGTGATTGGCTCCAACATCTCTGACAACACCAGGAGTTCATCATAAAGTCCCATTTTTTGGTTTCACATATCCTATCAGCTTACTCCTTCCATTATACTTCTTTATTAAGCTATACTAAGCATTCATTTTTTAATAACCCCATGAACCCACTGGTTTCTAACCTTCATTTCCAATAGATTTCCCCATATTCCCAAGAGGTTACTAGACAGAAGACAAAAAGAAGAAAAGGAAGAAACAAAAAAAAAAATCATATAATGAAAAGTATTAAATTAGAACTTTACCCTTAGTTATTATTTTTTTTTAATGTAATGATGATGATTTATTAAGAATTTCTTTAAATAATGTAACTCAACACTGGTAGGGAATTTGTCGCAATACCTTTCTCTAAAAAAGCCACATCCAATGGGTTGACTGAGGATGAAGCTTATTTTTAATTTTTTATCTTAAAGTTCCTGTTCAACTGAGTAACATGAGGAATTGATGATGTAAAACAAAATACCAATAACAATTAAAAAAACAAAAAAATGACGATAAAAACCATCTTTTGTCTGATTGCTGATTTAATCACGTGACAATAATGCATAACAGTACATTTATTTATTTTTCTTCGTTTCTTTAATGATGATGATGTAGAAACTTTCAAGGCAGATTGTCACTAACGATAGCTACATATACATCATTAAATAGGATTAAAATAAAGATAGTAATTAACTGTTATTAAGGTTCTCAAAACCACAAAATACGAAAAAAAACATTTAAAGGGAAATAACCGCTCGTTTAGATTGATAATTTAGACGTAATGCTGATACGGATCACTGGGAAACTTTTGGAAACCTATAAGTCAAAATTTGTAAAAGAGGGAAGATTGCAAGTGCAGCCTTCACATTCTGCACTTCACTTTATTCTTGCAGACATATGCCAAAAAAGCTTTATGTTTATTAGGCATAGAACTCCTTCTATCGTGTAATAGCTCCATATTACACACGATTCCTCGGCTTAAGTAAACGTCATTCGGAACTTCAATCTTCTGAATGATTGTCATTCCGACAGACACGTTGTAGGTATCCCTTTCAGTTTCATTTATTAAAGACTTTTTCAAAGGACAATGCGAAAACTACAATAAATTTGTTTTAACGGCAATAAAATGTCGTGTATTTACATTTTTATTTACAAAGATACCATTTTTCACAAAATAATTTCAAATTTATTCAAAAGTTTCTGTTGTACATTACTTTCCAACATATGAAAGTATAACAACGACCATCATGACATGGATCTGTGAATTTATTTTCTTATGTATAGGTTCTATGAGTCTTATGTACTAAAGCCTATGGCCAGTAGTTCCTGAAATGGGCACACTCTAACAAACTAATCCATCAGCTTTATATATATTAGTAAAAATTAATAAACATGTTTTTAACAATTAGAATATAATATTTTATAAATAGAAAAGTGTTTAACAAAAATCAAGAGACAGAAGAACCGGAACGAGAGGGGTAATACGAGCCATGGACTAGAGGGGCAGGAGGGGGAGAGGAGGGCGGTTGCCGTGACGACGCGGTGCTCTCGCTCTGTGCCGGAGACTGCTGAGAACTGGGTCACTGGTCGATACCAGCCTCCGACAATAAACAATTGCCCCTAACTCTCCGCTCTCTATCAGTTATACTTATTATTATCTGACTGAATAATATGTTAATTATTAGTAGGTGCAATAATATTCATTAGAACCGATCCTGTCCCTAGCTTGGCCTATGCTCTGACATAAAGCACTGGTACCCTAGATCCAAAATGCATACTTAAGGAAACAAAACATATATAGATATATTGGTCGTTCGGGGAAAAGTAGGAAGGTCATCAACATGAGGCTATGGTCATTGTATTGTATGAAATGATAGTGGACCACTGATCACTAATTGTTATAAACAAATTGATATAAGCTGCCTTATTCATCCATGACAAGTTGTAGGACCAAGTATTACCCGGATTATAACACTTTTATAAACGTATTTTAAGAGTTACGTATAAAGTTCTCAAATAAGGATGTAGCACAATCATAGTAATGTTGATTTGTGTAAAATAATTTTTTTTTTTTTGGTTGAAAATAGTGTAAACAGAGTCTAAAAGTATTTTGTAGTTATACGATATTGGAGTAGGTTTTGTTTATGACAGGTATACAGCAGTTATAAATATTTTTGTGTTAGATAATCTAGATCTGTACCTGAGCCGATAGGTACAAGTTATGGTTTAGTTCATTTGATAATCCAAACACTATCCTCACCACGCCGATGACACGTGTGCTCGCAGTTAACGATAACCCTTTGATTGCATCCTAAACTCTCCAATCCCATATCACAGCCCTTGAAGAATGGTGCCGAAATTGGAGGATAAAAATAAATCTCATCAAATCACCTTTATCCTACGTCGTAAACCTGCCGGTTGCCCTACAGTATCCTTTAATAATGTTGCTCTTACCCCTTTAGAAAAGATCCGCTACCTTGGACTACATCTGTACAAAAGACTAACTTAAAATACTCACACAAGACTGAAAAAACAGGACACAGTACGTCGATTCCGACTATTACAGCACTTACAAGAGAAATGGTCTAAACTTCCAATTCACTACAAAAGACTGATCAACATGACAACAATAAGGCCTAACTGGACATACACAGTTGAGCTTTGGAGCTCCACTAAACCTTCGAAGTCCTTTCGTATCCAATCCTAAAAATCCAAAATCCTCAATGCTTCTTAGTCACAAATAAAATCATCCACTAAGACCTTAATGTTCCATATCTAACCTAGCCCGAACTAGATATCAATTTTTCCATCATAAACTTCCTAACCACCCAAACCAACTTGTTTCTACCCTTGCTTCCTCTTCAATCCTCCGTGACGACAGAAAAGAAGATGGTCTCGAGACCTTTTAATGTAGAAATATTACGTATTAGAGTGCTACCAATGGGTAGTTTCTTTACATGCTTATATCATTCCATTATGATCTTAAATCAAATTTACTCAATGTATTTTTATGTAAATACAGTTGTAAATACCATTAAATGGTCCTTACTTTGTCTCAAATAAAATCATACATAAATACCTTAATGTCCTATAATGTTGCCGATATGTCCAGAACCAGATACCGATCTTTTATTATTTTATTTAGTTATCACCCTACCCTGCCTATTAGACAATACGGGTGTTCGCAGCAGTGGGTACAACTCATTAAGTTAAATAATAAATAAGAGTCCTGTTTCCCTCATCATCTTGGCTCTCAGTACTTCATAGGGGGTACAGGCAAGTACGACGTGCTCGGAGGTCTCAGGAACCTGACAAATTGGGCATAGATGATCGATGTTTATGCCATGTGCGGCGAGCTTAGCTTGGAAACCCCCATGCCCCGTGAGGAACTGTGAGATCCAGTAGTCGAGGAGGACCCACGTTGATTCTAGGCGTGAACCAACGATAGGAAAGTACTTCCTTAGGGTGGCTCCTTTTAAGCAATCCACCTACCGTCGATTCCATTCTTGCAAAGTTACTTCTCGAAGGATCCTCTTCCATCTATTAGGGCTTTCACCAATACGCGCTTGGAGGTTCTCCGGTAGATCCGCCAGACCTTCCCTCTTTATTTTGTAGCGATAATATTCTTCCTGCAGGAGAAGATCGATAGGCACTCCTCCAGCTAATACCTGTACCCTCATGTTAATGAGACACTGTTCGGTATGCTCGAGTGACTCGCAGCAGAGCTATCCTCTGTATTGTAGCCAACCTGCTCTTCTGCGTTTTCGTAAGATACGGACGCTATGCAGGGAATGATACCGATCTTACCATGATAAACTTCCCAACCACCTAAACTCACTTATTTCTAATTTGACTTCTCCTTCATTACCTAACAACTCGCCTTGTCTTCCTAACAATTCCTTCGCGTCTGAACAGAAGATGGCCTTGAAATCTTCTCCTCTAGAAATGTTTGTCCCTCAGAAATGGAGTTCTACCAAGGGGTAGCTTCTGCACATGATTTTATCATGTCATTTTATCATTTGCAGCAAATTACTTGTATATATTTTTATACTGTTGTAAGTAACAATAAAAAAATTATTAAAAAAACTTTTATTTTATAAAGGATACTGTAAGTAGATTTTTTCCAACACCTACAATTTTATGCCCGGACCAATGACAGCCTAGAAAAATTACCAGTTCCCTCTTTACACATCAGAGTTTGAATATTAGCTCAAATTTCTTATCATTTGTTAATTATGATATTGGTAATGTCATTAGATGTCTGATTCAACCTTACTCTATTTTTTTTAAACTTTTATAAATCAAATTTGAAGCAAATGAAGAACAAGTGCAACAAGCAGTATCAAATGCAGTTCAAAAGTGATATTAAGACAATACCTCCTTTAATCCAGAAGAATTTAGGAATCACTGATTTCAGGCCGTAGTTAGTCAGTGGCGAGATTTGTCCCCACCAACGGCGCAAAATTTACCATGAAAAATTCACCTTTTTTAGACTAATGCTATTTATCTACCAATACGAATTTCTAGTTCATTTACTAATTGAGGTTTAGATTTTCTTTGATGATAACAGTGTTTTTATAATAAAACCATAGAAGTTTTGGATATTTTAGCGCCCCAGTATTGGAAGGCAAAGATTTTTCAAACCCACCAAGGGTACAGAAGAGCCTTGCTGTGGTCTTGAATACACTACATTATTATTAGGTAATTAATATTTACGAAATCTATTACGAAATGCTAGTACTTTTTTATAAACCGTTAGAATCGATTTCAATAAAACTACGTGACCACGTTTAAGTAAGGAATGTTTTCTTAGCTACACTACAGGAGATAAAATATAACTTCTCTTTACTCTTTTTACTTCTCAATTGTAAATTGTTAATCATTGTATATCTATGGATCTTTTTACTTTCCTGACTCCTAGATTTGTGTTTGTAAAATTTCTTTTTTATAAAAATGTTTCTTAATAAAAATAACGAATTTGAAAAACACAATAGTTTACATTCGTTAGTCAAATGTAATAACGACAATATAACCAGTTTCATTGAGGAATGCGATGCCACACAGACAAAGTATATCCGGGTAGCTCACGGGGTTCTATATCAGATTTCGTGCAAATGAAACCTAACACTTCCTTCACCCAAACAATACTTGCAAAAGGCTGCAGTATGAATATTTGTACTATTATTTCTTACAAAAATACTAATTATTAGAGACACAATCCAAAAAATAAAAATAATAATATAATAAGAGATTTGGTTTTAAAAGTTTCTAAGAGTGGTCATAGCAGAATTCATCATCACTTTATTGCAAGTGAAAAAACAGTAAGACTTACATCCTCCTTTATTTATTTATTAATTTTTATTATATCAATGATCGTCTAGATTTTGCCACCAATACGCTCATAATAAAGATAATATTTTAATGACTACAAAAATAAATTATTGTTGTTTACAAGTAAAAAAAAAATTAACAATCAATTAAATTTGTTAAAAATAATATATTTTTTGACGTGACAACGTCTTATAAATCATTTTGCGGGATGCCATGTTAGAAAAAGTGTCCCGTAATGGAAATTGACTTCGTTTAACATATGGATATTATATCATATGTATAAAAATTAATTAATGTATAACCAAGCAAAAATAAATATCTGAATTCAATATGTGAACTGGTTTATTATTTCAAATATATAACATTGGATTGATTTTAATTTATATTTATGTAATATTAGCATAGAGTATACGTTGTCACGGAAATATGTCGCCTACACGGGCACGGTTTTTTTTTGTAAAAAAAATTCACATCTTTTTAATCTTTTGTTTCTTCATTTTTCTATGAAATGTAGCTTCTCTTTTTTTTTCTGTAACTGGCGTCTAAAGTTAATAGAATATGACCTGGATTTGTCCGCGCTTCAAATATTTCATAATTCGAATCTGTTATTATTTACGTAAAGCTGGGGTATTACTGAGTGAATACGCCCACAGCCTTACTATTGTTACTACATTATTTCTGTTGAGTAACACCTTCATGTGACTATGAAGTGTAAATGAGAGGGGTACCCTACCTTCTAAGATATTTCTGGGCTTGATGGTACACAAATGAGGAAATTATTCTAAAATCAATTAACTTACTTCGAAACTTTTACTTCATCAAAGGCTTTAGATTTATGAGATAAATATCAGAGACCTAGTTAAGTCGCTACTATTAAAATAAATTTTTTTTTCGAATAACCAATTTAGTGGGTAAGATAATTCAACTTTAGTCACGTTTCTTCTCCTCCTGAGTCCATTTCCTGCCACGTGTTGATTTTATCCGTTCCCGAAAACCTGCCTCTTGTATAGTTTTTCGAAAAAGGCAGTTATTACCTCCATGTTCATTCCGATGTTCTTCATGTCTTCTTTTTCCACTTCTTGAACCCACGTGGGTTTGGATTTTAAATATCTTAATTGGTCAAAGAGCTGCTTTGTTAGTCTATTCCTGTATATTCTATGAAGATGTCCATAAAACTTTAGTCTTCATTTCTTCATAACATCTATCACCTTTTCAATTTTTAAATATAGTACCATTTTAAATTCAAAATTAATGTCGGTTTTAGGCCTCAAAATCTTCCCTGTAGATCCCTAATTCTATTTAGTATAAATGTTTCCGATGCATAGAGTATTTTGGGTCTAACTACTATCTGAAAACGTCTCAATTTCGTGTTCTCATTATATATATTTCTTGTGATGTAATACAATTCTTCCATTTTTCGTACTCAATTGTCTGTTGCTAATCCTTCTTTGGTTTTGTTGGGTTCAAATTCTCCGAGATATTTAAAGCAATCCGTTTTCAATATTGTGTCGTTATTTATCTTAAGGCAATGCGGTGCATCAAATATGGTCATCATGAATTGTATTCTTGGAAAGGATGTTTGGAATCCTACTTTTGAAGCTTGGTACTGTAGAGCAGAATTTGTTCTTGTGTTTTTTCCTGTGAGTCAGTGAGTAATGCTATGTCATCTGTATAAGCTAGACAATCTGCAGAAATCTTATTTGGATTTCTTCTAAATTGTATATATGTAATTAAATAATATTTATTAATATAATTACTATAATAGAAAATTTATTATATGAATAGGCAGAAACAAGAAGGAAATATACTGGATAATTCACTTATGGTTTTTATATTTTTAACTTGTGATAGTGTATTATGGGATAAATGTAAAAATACATATGTAGATATATGTGAGAGGAATGTGATAAATATAGTTTAATATCCTCTCATATGTCAAGAAGGAATTGTTATTCATCTTAAGCGGGTTTATAAATTAACTGTTATTTAACATCAATAAATGTTAAATATTCCGTCTAAATAGTTGATACTTATGTCAAATAGAAATACTGCTACCATAAACTATCAAGAAATTTCAAAAAAAAATATATTAAAATTTATATAGATTGTAAACTATTTTACTTCAATAAAACAATAAATATAATTAGTTCTGAGCATACGAATTACCATCCAAGGGAAGGAACAAAACATTCTTTAGATTTATTTAAGATTTAAAGGTATCAGAATCGAACCATTGCGTTCACTAGGGCTTAAAAATTTTACTATGAACTTTAAAACCAAATTCCAGAAATACATATAATAGAATTATTAAATGTTTTAAAACTTTTTTTTTTTTAAAAAAAGCTTTATTTTATAATCTAATAACTGAAGAGGTAAACGTAGGAATAAGTAAACATGTTTTGGCCAGCTTAGCTTTAATAATTCTCGAGAAATTAAATATACGAACCTGATACCCTTAATTAAAAATATAGTTTACTGTTGTGGTAATTTTTTTATAAATCTAAACTCATTTAATACAAACGAAACATTATTCTCTTATTCTACACAATAAGACAAAGCGATTAAAATACAAAAACCGAGCTGTGTCATAAGTTCAGTAAAATTAGGATTTTGCTAAAATGAAAATCGGGTAAAACTTTTTTTTTAGTAATTTATTTATTGTTATTAATAACTACATAAAAATACATACAAGTAAATTTGCTATTAGATATAAAATAACATGTTGAGAATCTACCCATTGATAGAACTCCAATTACGTTACTAGAGAAGAAGATTTCGGGGCCCTATCTTCTTTTCAAACGCCTAGGGGGATTATAATGGATTGAATGAGAAGCCAGGTTAGAAACAAATGGGTTTGGGGGGTTGATAAGTTTATCATAGGAGTGGTATATGGTGCTGGCCGAATCGGCAACTTATGGAACATAAAGGTCCTGATGGATGACTTGATTTGTGAGAAGTAAGGAGCATTAAGGATTTTAGGAAGGATTTGGGACTGTAAGGATTGGATATGAGAGGAATTCGATTGTTTAGTGGAGCCCCAAAGCTCAACTCTGTATGTCCAGATAGGCCATATTACAGTCAAGTAGATCAGTCCTTTGTAATGGATTGATAATTTATACCGTTTGTCTAGTAAATGTTGCAATAGTCGGAATCGACGAGCAGTTTCCTAACTTTTCAGTTTTGGATGAGGATTACATGGCAATTGTTTGTTCAGATGTTGTCCTAAGTAACGGATCTGTTCGACAGGAATGAGTGGGGTATTTTTAAAGGTTGCTGTGGGGTAGGAAGTCATGGGTTTACGACGAACAGGTAAAACTGTGTATCATTTTAATTTATATATTCTACCTCTAATTATAATTGTTTAATTATTAATTGTGTAAGAAGCGGCATTGTCAATAACTTCTAAATTATAAAAAAAACATAATTATTTTATGTAATGTAGATCCTTAAATATTGCGTCTAAAGGCTTACAACACATTAATAGAATTCGAGGAAGGAGTGCATCCAAAACAGATAGTCAACTAGTTCTTAATATTTCAATTTTTTTTAAAATTTGTAATGTTTTCCATTAAAATCTTTTTACTATAAATTATAGAATAATATATGTAGATAATGTAAATAGCTTTTCATGACTACTCTATTTTATAAATTTGTAACTTACGCTTTAAGTTAAATTTTGCAAAGATTATGATGTAAAAAAAAATCCCTGTGAAAGATATTTGTATCTAAAATATCATTCAAACAATATTCTATATAATAAAAGGAATTTAAAATTGAACAAATGTCCTTTTTATGAAATTGAAAAATTATGATTTATTTTAATTGAACGAAAATGTATATTAAAAGTACAATACAGCAATAAAAAAAAATAATGATAATAATGCTAGTTATCTAATTATAAATATAATTCTTCACTTCTATAAATGTTATTTTTATTAAATAGATTTATTTTTATATAAAAAATCAATTATTATCGAAAACGATGTAATATACGACACAACTGACAAAAACAATTTTGGGTTATTTTGAAACGAAAGTAATCAAAATATATTACAGAGATGACTTCCCCTATAGTGGCTACTCAATAGACTAATAGGATTGATAGTCTACGGCATAATCTATAGAATTCAAAATTAGTTTTGTCTGATGTACCACAATTCAGAAAAGTGCGATATTTCTTTATTTTGCAATGAATATTTCGGATTCGATAGGATACTTCAAAAGTTTATGATAATGTTCTTAATATTATAAACAAAATGTCAAAACACTACAGAACTATAATTATATGTGTGTTTCCATTGTATGTACGATAAGGTTCAGCATCTTTATTATTACTTACAAATAACCAACAGGGAAACCATTTAATTTTTAAATACGGTTATATTTAAAATATTAATACATGATACATTGGATACATAATTCAATATACATGATATATTGGATTTATAATCCAATATTCTGTGTATAGTTGTTTTCATAATCTTTTTTTGTCCTATGTATATATGCTTTCTCTAATTTTTTTTTCTGTTACTTTTCTTTTATTTCAATTTACTTAAACTAAATACAATTTTTTTTTTGTTTTAAATTGATTTAAAGTTTGTTCACTTTTTTTCTTAATCTTAAATATTTTTATTAATACATCATTATCTTTGGTATGTATACCTAACATTATTTATACAATGTTGTAGGTATATACTTTTTTGGGCGAGTCTTGAGGATCAGTTGACTACTTTATTTAGGCGACGTTTCGCAACTTTATGGTTTGCATAGTTATGCCCTACAACAGTTTTTTAGAACTAATACTTTCTTCAAATAATTCCTATAAAACTACAAGCACATGGTGTAATTTTTGATGATTAACTATTATTATCAAAACATTGTTTACTTAAAACATTACTTACAATTCCTAATTTTCTATTGCAGTGTGTTCTACATTGTGATCATACTATCAATGTGATCTAACTTCAGACCAGTATCTTAAAAGAAGAATATATCAACACAAATATAAATGTACCTCTATAACAAACAACCCCAACACCAGACCAAACTGCTCTCACTACACAATTCAAATTTGATGTACCAACAATCATTCATTGGAAAAAAAACAACTTTAAAACAAATGATTACTATAGAAAAATACTAGAATCATGTTATCAATACAAAATCGGATGTACAAAATTTAAATTCATGTAGTTCAAGCCTAATAATTACATAAGGCACAATTAACAACATTAAATAGAAACAGATAAAACTGACTTGTCAGACTGACTACTTGCAAGAAAAAACCGGTTACAAGAGGGAAAACCTAAACAAATCTTACCTTCGTTTCAAAACCCATTCAGTCCTGGCCTAAACCTGGAGATATGATTACCATGTAGAACACACTGCAATAGAAAATTGTAAGTAATGTTTTTATTAAACAATGTTTTAATTGCAATATTTATTAATCAGAAATTATACTATGTGCTTGTAGTTTTATAGCAATTATTTGAAGAAAGTATTTGTTCTAAAAAACTGTTTTTCTCATTGTTGGGCATGACTATACAAACAATAAAGCGAAACGTCGCCAAAATAAAGTTTTATCATTGAATGATCCTCAAGACCGACCAAAAATATATATGTATAATTATTGCATATCCGTTTATTATTATTAATTAAAACAGAATATAGTGTATCCTATGATATTACTATATGGTGTGTCAATAGATAATTATAATTGTTTAAATATAGTCAATTGTCTACTGTTTGATAGGCATTTAATTGATAAGCATTTAAAAAAGCATCTGTTATTTTATTTTATTTTTCTTTAAATTGTGTGATTGGATGACCTTAACCTTCATGACATTTTTTTTTATTATTATTTATTTAATTTTTTTTTCTCTCAACATCTCATTCACTGGTTGTAAAAATACTTTTACAGTTGTGAATAAACTAAATAAAGTAAAAAAAAAATGTGTGATATGTACTCAGTTATGTTTAATTTATTATTATTATTTTTCTCTTATCTTTTCTTGTTTTGTTTTATGTTCTTTTTTTTTGTACATAACTTTCTATGTATTATCTTTTATATAATTTTGTAATTACCAATACTAATGCAGCAATTTATACTTTTTCCATGGTATATATATATGATAAACGAAAGATACTGATAAATGCTAAATGGTATATAACACCATAAATCAAAACTGTATTTTGAACAATTTGCATGTTCAGTTCAATGTTCTTGGAAGTTGATCAATGATATAACAGGTGTACCTTAACAGCTTTTGGCTCAATTAGTGGTGCCTAATAGACCCCTAAATTATTTAAACGGAGTCAGCCCCACCTTTCTAGAGGTGCTATCACCATCATAAATTTATAAGTAGTCATTGATCATTTCTTATCACCTCCTAATAACCAAACGGAAAAAAGTTGGTTTAGTTAACCTTTTAGAAATTTAATATTTTAATTAATATTTAGAGTAAATATAATTCATTATGTCTAAAAATTATCTAAGAAAATTAAAAATCCTTTAAATTATTTTTAAGACTTAAGTACAATGATTCAAGATACCAAAAAAACGTTACAGATTCATAGGCTTGTGATTTCTCTAATCGGCCATCATCTTTTCTACGTTAACACAATTACTTCAAGAAATTTTATAGTTATCTTTTCAGAGACATCTATAAAGTGATAAGAGTTTGGCAAATTGTACACCAGTACAGAGTACAATAACAATACTCAAAACGTTTCAAGGTAAGTACTATCAAAGTAGCTTGTAATCAAGAAAAATGTCGAGGAAAATAGTCGAGTTCATCATTCGTTACTTTTTTAGAACTTATTTTATTCTGTACTCAGGACTCATTAAATTTTTACTCGAAACTCTTATGTAAATTACATTTAAAAAAGAATTGATTGCAGAATTACTCGAAATTTTCAAATCCATAGTAGTTAAGTACTATAAATAATTGATTACAAGTTTACTTAGAATTTTCAAGTTTGATTTAATCAATAAAAAAGTCAACAATAATTTCAAAGTTTGATATATCAATTACAGAAATAATCATAAATGTTGGGAAGGTCTATACTTGAGTATATTTTGTATTCAGTACTCAAATACATTTTACTCAAAACTTGTAATCGGCTGCCTAAACAGAATCATTGAATTGTGACTTATTAATATTATCAGTTAACTACAATTATTAATCACACACTATTATTTTTTTTAATATAAAAAATTAACAATCAAAATACCATAGCACGTGGGGGCGAGGGTCCCAGAGTGACTGGTTGAAAATGTTGAGTTCGATTCCCACCTTAGGAGAATGATATCACATCAAGTGAATCTTGACGTTCTTAACGCATACGTCCTCAAAGGAGGATTTGAGTAATAATATTTTTTTTTTAAATCAACAATCATAAGCTAAGGCAATAATTATTGCATGAATAGCAATAACACGCCCTCAAAGAAAAAAAAAAAAAAAAATAGATGGAGGTAAATGGATGTTCATTGTTTTTTGAAAAACATAAGAAACCACGAGCTTAAACATTTGAAAACAGAAATAGATTCATCACAAACGAATTTAAAGAATGAAGAATAGGATTGACTTTTACATATGCAAAGTGGGGAGTCACAAATGCCTCATCAAGTTTAAAGACATTCGCCTTGCCCAAAGAATCGCACTTATAGAAGAGTAATGACGTAAGTGGCAAAATGGATTTATTCGCCCATATGGATTTATGAATCCAATAATTTGAAAACACTTAACTAAAAACTAAAAAATTTGATCACTCAATGTAACAATTGACATACTAACCAAAAGTGGGTAAACATTAGTGAGAAATTACACTATAATTAAATTTACATGGATATACATTTAATTTATTTATGAACCATTCATAGTGGTGTTTATATTTTAGTTTGATGCACAATTTGTGTTCCGTTTTAATGTCAATTTTTCTATTTAGATTTGAATCAATATCCGAATTCGTGAAATTTTGATGAAGAGTATTCGTGAAATGCAACAATGGAGAGAGGCATCTATGGGGTTTATACCAATGTTTTCATGGAGTTTCCTGTCTTTTCAGAAATAATTCTAGATTATTCAAAATAGTAGCCTATTTAATCCTTTTTTTTTTTGAAAAAATAGAAATAATTAAGTAAACTTCGTGATTTTTTGAGACCTGTATTATTTACTTAGCACTTCCTGATGATGAAGACACCCAAATTATTTTTCTGACCATTCATATGTTGTCTACGTTAAATTAAAAATAGGTGTACTGAGATACCCAGATTACCAGTAGGTAACATTGGTGTACCTCAGTACTCGTTACTAGCTTACTATAACCGGTGATTAAGGTACCATAAGCTACCATAAAATACCAAAAGCTCACAAAAATATTAAAATTTGTTCTTTGTTACAATAAAAGTATTTAAAACAATCTTCCAAATATAACATCAGTCTTATTAACGTTTATTTTTTAAATCACTAAGTACATATTTTTATAAAATAATTAATACTTTTAAATACAAACGTAAGAAACCTGTTGTATATTTAGAATATAATAATATTTTAATCTTTATGTTTCCAAATAATACATGTAAATGAACAATATATGTTGTATTTTATAATGTCAATAATATGTTTTATAATAATTACAATTCTTTTCCCCATTTGCCATCTGATCATCCGAATCAATCCGAAGGTTTTGGAACAAGAGTTAGTAAAATATTCATTTATTTCAAACAGAATGAATACAAAAATAACATAAAATAAAATTCATTACATTTTAAACCCTAAACGGTTCAAGAATAACAACTCTTCTCAACAATAATCTTGCTTGTACTCCGAAACAGTTGTAAAACCTACTATATTATGATTAAAAAACAATTTCTAGCAGTAGATACCGTGAAGCCTATATCAAACAATAGCAAGTATATACCCAACCACTGCTTTCGATAGATCGTTCATTATCCGAGCCTCATCCTTATGGAACTCCATCCCTTCCAACATCCGTCGCTCCAATACCCTCCCAACCTTTAAATCCCGCCTGTTCAATCATTTCTTAAATGATCCCATAAAATTGTAAATTAATATAATTGTAATTATGTATGTTAACTATTATATCATTCTTAATTATTTTTACATCGTTTCCTTTTCTCTTTTTTATTAATTCTTTTTTTTTCAACTGATAAAAGTGAGAAAGTAACCTAAAATTATTTTTTATAATGACTGTTTATATTTCTTTGTATTTTTTGTTTAAGTATCTCTGAGGCTCCTCAGCCCTCATCTATTGATATCTATTATTCTAAAGGGACTCGTCCCAGAATAAATAAAATATTATTATTATATTCCACCACTGAGTATATATAACTACAATGCAATTTAATTAACCTCTAATGGCTTCAGTAACAATCACTACGATAAAGCTGAGAGAATAGAGACGGGCTGATTAACCCTTTACAGGTTGCATTATTTACATATAATTGCAATATGCAAGTAAATATCTTTTTATTCCCGTTTTGTTTCTGACAATGTTGAGGATAAATAACACAAACATCTGAATTTTACATTTTAAGAAGATAGCAATAACATCAAAAACTGCTGGTACAGGA
>NW_027110155.1:875418-887763 GCF_000696795.3 Halyomorpha halys
TCCATTATTTTATGATTAACCAATAGTTCAAATATAGCTATCTAGGCGCACTGGAATAGCTAAATACATTAATTTATTTTTGTACACTCTCAATTTTATGTTCACTTTTGAGTAGGTGACAATAAGCGCTGGGTTGCTCTTTATCCTTAAATCCAAACCGCAATTCCCTTTCTTAGTGTAAATATTATATGTAAGTTAACGTATAATATTATTACTTGAGTACAGCAGGTTGAGAAAATCATTATATATTAATTCAATACTATAGATACTTTTTCAAGCTCTCAGGAGCAACAATTTTTGACAAAAGAAGAGTAAAAAGAAACTTAATTTTATCAATAAAATGTGAATCTTAAATTCTTACTAATATGTTAATTAATGTTATTTAAAAATTTATTTCAAAAATGCTACGTTTATTTCAAACCGTTGGATCAAGACTGGACAAGATTGAGTCGGGTTTTAAAGAATTTCAACGTGGACATCATTTTTAAGTACTAAAATTTACTGATTTCGTGATAATAAATAAATAAACGATAAATTGTAGAACACTCAAAATATATTGGCCTCACACGCGTTCTTTCGTCATGCAGTTTTTGTGGCAACAATAGAGCTGACGTGAGACAGAATCTTAACTTGAGCGATTTGATTGCCAATAAAAATTTCACACGTGCAATTTTATTGAACTTCAAAACAAGCATACCCTTTTGTAAGGTCATTGAGGTCTCTAGTCATTATTTTATAAATTAATATTAGAATAGATCCATGAAATATCCAGCGAGTGAATGTTGAATAAGATTCTTTAGGGAGCTCAGGTTATAATTCTAAAAATAGCGCTCAGACAAGGAGTTTAATTTTAAAAATTGTTCTAGTTGAGGTTAATCTTGGAATATAAACACGAATTTAATATTTAACACCAATTAATAGTATCACTAGCGATAATTAAAGTGAAATGCACTTTTTTTTTTAATGTGGTTAGTTGTGAAATAGATTACACTCTAAATCTCAAGTAAAAAAATTTTTTTAGGTCATTGTTGTCTATAATTTCTTAGGATTTTTTGTTCCTCTAATTTTTTTTTTAATAATGAATATTTTATGTACCTATTATAAGGCGTGAATAAACTGTTTATTAACTGTCGTTAAGTGAAACAAATGTGTATTGAAACTACTAAAAGCGGAGTGGGCGAGATCAAGGACTTGGATTAATTTTTCATTGAATAAATAAAAAATTAAGGTCCGTTAGACTCCAGCTGGTTAGCTAACAGGTTTTTAATTTCCTTCTCAACAGTTAAAGTTTTTTTTTTGTTTTTACTATTTTTGTTTATAATTTTATTACATTGAAAAATGTTTTCATCACCCATGTTTTTGTTAAACCCTAAAAGGAAGGGATTCAACGAGTCAGAAAACAAAGTAAAAACTTAATATACTCCAAAATAATGTTTTCACTAATGAAATTATTTTTTATATTTTACAATGAGCTCGTACTTTCTTCTGAAAGTCTCAAAAGGGAAAAAAATCACTTCTTTAAATTTCACAAATTAAAGCTATTCATTGCTATCATTTGTTGTAGAATTGCGTCCTCGTGCTCTAATTTTGGCTTGTACATGTTCATGCATGCCTATAGTAATATAATATAATAAAGTGTTTAATGGCTTTTATGTCCAGGTTTCTCCAGTGGTAGGAACATTCCTTCGACATTGGTCAACTGTCTGAAAGATATCCTAGACATGGGATACCAATGGGGTTAATGTAGGGAGAAAACGGTGGCCACTTCATTCGGTGCGGGCGATTATTCTCGGCAACTAGGATAAAGTTCTGTCCTTAATAGTTTACCAAATGTTCTAACATGTGTTTAAGGGTATCTTTGTGGTACATTTGAGCATTCATAAACCATCCATGGGTATAAGTCCAGTTTTGTAGTGCATAATACCAGCCTAAAACATAACTGAGCCAACATGTTAGACCCTACAAAGCCTCATCTTGTAGTCTGGTTTGATGTATACTTAATGTTAGCATTGTGAAGAGGATTTCAGACAGTGCAGGATTTCACTCATTATTGTCCTCGAACAACGTTGCATTTGACAGCGCCCACTGGTGGGAAACAGCCGTTTTTGTGCAAAAACCTCTAAACTGTATAAATCTTTTGTAATTTTCAGTAATTCCTATGGTACTCAGGGTACTGAATTCAATGAAATACTTTTTTATTTATTATTATCATTATTTTGATAATATTTTCTGTAAAAATATGAATATTAATTTTTCCATCATTGTCTTATAAATAAAATGTTATTCTGATTCATAGTAGTTAATTTGATTATTATTCTGGCCTTATTTTGGCTACACATTCCAAGAAGGTCCCTAACTTCATACGTCTCAATATCTCAGTGAAACTTACACAAAAGTTGCTCCACTATATACACTATTATGGGAAAATAGACTGATCCTCAAGGTCAATCTATTTATTTATTTAAGTGTTTCGGGGCCACTATTTATTACCACTAGGTTATTGGGGTTTATTACCACTAGGGCCATTTAAACTGAATTTACAAAGTTAGTAGATTACAATTGACATATTCATAAAGTTACAAAAGTGAGAAAGTTACATATATGATTACAAAGTGAGAAAGTTACATATATGATTACAAAGTGAGAAAGTTACATATATGATTACAAAGTGAGAAAGTTACATATTAACGATTAAAATTACATTAAAATTTACATTTTACAAAGTTGCAATTGGAATTGATGTAGTTAGTAAATTACCATATTAAATTTTGCATCCACTTATCCATACTGGACAGTTAGATATGTGATCATAAATATTAATGATTTTTAGAAAGAGAAAAAGTTTTATTATTGTTGTGGGATCTTTTCTCAACATCTCCTGTAAATCTGAAGAGAATCTGTGTGGTTCGTGAGCAATACATTTAGTGAGAATACGCCTTACGGTGATATCGTTTCCAAAGCAGCGACACGTCGGTGCATTTTCTTTTTTCATGAGATGACAGTTGGTGAGTCGAGTATGGCCTATCCGAAGACGGGTTCATACGATGTCTTCTCTTCGTATCAGATTCAAGTTTCTGGTTGGACGTTTCACTGTCTGTTGGATCATTCTTAACTTGTTGTCTCTCATGATGAACCATTCATCTTGCCACTCTTGCCATCCAATTTCTTTGATCCCCAAGGTCAATAAAGCTCATTTTTTCTGGTCTATCAAAAATGTGCAAAAACGATTCCGTTATTATATTGGAAGTGGTCGTAGACATTTAGAAAAAAATATTTCAAGAAACAAACCTACTTTAGAAAACTACAATTTTTACACTAACTTTCGTTGACATTGACTTGGCCGAAATTTTTGTTGTTGGGTAGTTTAAAATAAAATAGCAACAACCAGTAAAAACTCATTTTTTCCCAATGCCGAAACAACGTTTGTAAGATAAGGTCTATAGCTAACTAATAGTGTTTGATGGGACTACCAATTATGGTGAATTCGTTTGTAGGTACGAGAGATGGGCAAAATTAGCTATATTTGAAATTAATAGCTACACTTGCCAAGTTTACGACCCTGATTCATGAATGAACCATTGATAAATAAATATCGTATCCATGACAATTTTAACAATTAGTTTCTACTATATTTGCTCAACTCCGATTGTCTTTGATTGAACGGTACCTGAGAGTAAGAAACCAGACTCATGAAACACATTTAATTTTGTAGAGTTTTTTACTCTTCCCAACTCTGTGCAGTGTATATCCCCAGTTGTTCCGGTACCTTTAGGAACTTAAAGACGATAATACGGTATTTATTTCCACTGTTTATCGCGTTTTCTACCAATTAGAAGATGTCTTCAGTTGTAACATGAATCAAAAACCTGTTCCAATACCTTGTAATGTCTCTTTGCCCCGGAAGCGTTGGACGATTTGCCCTGTTGATAAGTCTTTATCCTGCAAAGCAATAATTCAATGGCGTTTTCGTGAAGATCAAAAACTTCTGGCCATCAGAAAAATTCTCACGAGAGCACAGATTTACTGAAAGAAAAAAAACTGATGGTAAATGCTAAATTAATTAATTAATTACTAAATAATTCAAAAAAACTATCCAAATTATAGTCTCAAAACATTTATTTCATTCACACGTCCGACGTTTCGGCCAATTCGGCCATCTTCAGGGACAATCTTAATCTACTATGAGACATCTCATTTAACCATTTTAAAAAAACTCCATACAGGCTATTCTGCCCAGGTCAAAACATTTACATCTAATATGTCAAAAATACATTAAAAATCACAGTCCAATTATTTCACTTTTACCACTATTTATACACTTATATTATTTGTTATATTATAATATAAGTGTATAAATAGTGGTAAAAGTGAAATAATTGGACTGTGATTTTTAATGTATTTTTGACATATTAGATGTAAATGTTTTGACCTGGGCAGAATAGCCTGTATGGAGTTTTTTTAAAATGGTTAAATGAGATGTCTCATAGTAGATTAAGATTGTCCCTGAAGATGGCCGAATTGGCCGAAACGTCGGACATGTGAATGAAATAAATGTTTTGAGACTATAATTTGGATAGTTTTTTTGAATTATTTAGTAAAAAATTGCCAATCTCAAGAAAGAAATTTAAGGATTATAAATTAATTAATTAAATTAACTGTCATTAAATTAGCGATCATTTTTTGTTCGTAATTGTCTTCTTTTGGCTGCTAATATGATCCTGAAACTCTTCTATCGTTATTATTTTCTAAAGCTGTTTCTGAGATCAAAAGCTACCTTTGCTGAGACTTACTGCTATTATACTATAGGAAGAAGACGTGACGCTAAACTTTTTTAAAGTGTTTATTTTGGCTAAATTAAAGACATTTTAAAAATTATTGTTTAAGTCTTCCAATGAGGACATATACAGCCCCAGAGTGGGAAAGAAAAGGTTTATTTCTCAAACCGAAAAATAAATATTCACTCACCCAGGAGGGAATTGAACAAGGGTACTATAGGACTAGGCTTAGAGTGTTATGAGTTACGTTCTGAACCTCTAGCCCTCTGGAACCTTCACCACAACGTGCTCAGCTACAATATCCTGAGCAATAAAGTTTTAGTACTTGGTCAGGAAATATTCCTATTTCCTAGACCAACGATTGTGTATAGAGGTGATTTAGTCAGAATCTTGCTCGACCATAAGAATTCGATGAGGATGGGTAAACCATGAAGAGCTCTCAAGGTCAACACAGGGTTGACTCATGACTACAGTAACAGAATTAATAATTAATTACCACAATCTGATTCGTACCCGGATTCTTGGAGTTGGTAGCAGTGAGCCACCCTGCTCCCATATATATGTATCAAACTTATAATTAATCGAATTGAAAACTTAAAAAAAAAAGAAAAGAGATAGAAAGGCGTTTGAATGAAACGCATGAAGGCAATTAAAGACTGGTTTATTGGAGTCCTTCCTTATTCCTCATTCGCCTATTTGTCCATTCGCATATACACTGTACAGCTGATATGGCACTCTGTTAACTGACAGGCCATAACTTATATATACATATATAATATTAATTATAATCTTATTGATTATAATCTACTCTTTTATCGCAAATAAGAGTGAGGTGCCTTTTGATAGAGCCTGATCCGTAGGTCACAGGTTTGCGCCAGTTGCATACTACTTTTGCAGTACAAACATCAACTGTCAAAAATCTCTTACATGGTCTTTTTCTCTCCATGGTCTCCCTTAGAATCTCTTTCTCTCTACGACACGCTCGTTGGTAGCATAGGCTGACATATGGGACATTGCCCAAAGCATACTCTATCATTTCATCAATAGGTCTTATATCTAGGCTCGCTCTGATCACAGCGCACTGTCACTTCTGGTCTTTCCTTCGACTTTTTTAAGTGTCTCATAAATATTAATATATTAGTTTCATATTTCTATTAGCCAAAAGTGGCTGATCCTGTACCATGCAATATAAGTAAGTATAAGTTACAGTGCAGATGACTCTTATGTTTTAAGATTATTAACTATATAATTCACAAAATAACCAATAAAATAGTAACTATAGAGATATAATTGGTGAGCTGATCAATTTCCTCAATCTCAATCTCAAATTCCTTAATGTTTTAATACGTCCTATACCTTTATTCTAATGGTTTCATAAAAATCAATGATTTATATTGATGAACAAATTTTGTTCACACAATTTAACCCGAACAATTTACAACAGTCAATAGAATGGAAAAAATATTGCGTACTTGTTGAATTTAGAATAAAAAAAAAAAATATATATTAATAAATCCAGAAAAATATAAACCATATTACAAATATGCAATCTTTTCGGTACAGTTGTTACATTTTCGGTTTTCTTAAACATTTGGTCAATAAAATATATAAATATTTTAAGCGAAGAAACGAACAGACACTTCTCATAGTTACTACCTAATCTTCTTATAGTATATACAATACCTGTTAAATTACTTACTTTATTCATTCAAATTTTATTAAATTTACACTATCTAATACAACCTTATCAATCAGTTAACCAACAATAAATTGTTTAACCTAATTTATTCTAGTTTATTTATTCATTCATTTTAATATTAAAAATATACCAAATTTAACAATGTATTATCTATCTTACACATAAACATTTTGATCATAAATTAATTTTGTCTAAAATTTCAGGTGTTTCAAAATTTCAATTTCTGGTTCAAAATTTTTCTTCTGATTTAATATTAAGCTTAAAATAAATATTTTCTGAAACATAAATAGCTTCTAGCATTTTTCTTTATGTAAAATTTATGCATTTTTCTCTATGTAAAACCATTTTATTTTTAAAATCAAAACTATTTTGTTTTATCTTTGGTATTTATTGAACAATTACTTTGCTGATATAGTCTTTCTCTCAATAATTGTTTAGTTTTTCCTATGTATGTTGCTGGACAATTCAGACATGGCACTTCATATATCAATCCTGATTGATTTTTTGTTTCTTCTTTGTTCTATATTTCTTTAATAAACATGGATCTTATCGTTGGGTCTATAACATAAGATATATTAATTTATTGGTTAAATTAATCAAACGATTGTACCATTGTAAATCGGTAGGCATGTCTTTTTTTATACGAGACTAAACCCCTATGTTATAAATTGCTAAAAGCAAATCTAGTTGTTATAGTAATTCTATAATATCCCCAGGCTGTTCAAGAAATAAAGATATGCAGTATAATGCCAGTACTAAGAGAACTGCAGTAATCAGAACTGAAATTCGAAAATATCTATTTTAAAAAAACTCAGCAAGTAGTAACATTTTTTTAAAAAGTGCACGTGTGTAAAGGACATTTTGAACTTCCTGATCTATAGGGAAGTTAACTTAATCACGTGGAAATCGAACGTGAAAATTTACAGTTTCAATAGCGAGTAATTTAATTTCTATCGAAGTGTTATATTTTTTTTTTTTTTTTGGATTTAGAAATAGTGTAATTATTTACGCCAGTATAATACATCGCCACGTCAAGAAACGCGGGATGTATTAGGAAATACATCGCACGAGGACTTAGGTTTGGTAATAATTATTTATAATACAAATATTGTTGGTGAAGTTATTTTATTATTATTTTTTTTTATCACGTTTTAAATCATTCCATACAAAGATTTTTTTTTTTGTACTTTTTACTAATAAATAAACACTCTTATAGTTTTAAAAAAATCAAACTTAGCAATACTGGGAATGTAAAATAAAACAATTTTTTAAAACTTCAGCCAAATTTCAAATCAAGTATGTAAATAAAATTAAATAAATAAAAATAGTTATGTGCAATTATATTGTTGATTTATTTTTAATAACATTTTTCGATTAGGAACTTTATTTATTAATTTTCTGTAATCAGAACACCTTCTCCCGCCCCCTCTCTGCAGCAATTATTTCTGATTACCGAAATTACACTGAATATTTAAAAAAAACTTTAGAAAAACTAGTATTCAAATGGAAAAATAATTTGAGTTTAATGACTTAAACTTCATATCCACTTTCTTTTAATCCCAGGGCAAGAACACACTTTAACTTATTTATTTATTTTTTTTTTAAAGAAATTCTAACTGAACCTACAATAATGAAAGAATGCCAGACATTGCATGGACCTTCATCGGCATGAGAATAATATTATGTAAGTAGTGATCGGAAGAGCCTATAAATAGCTAGCGGTTCTGGAACAGCTGAAGCAGTTGCTGAGATCAGCAGATCGGACCGAGTGCCACTCCTAGCATCCTCTCTCTTCAGTCTCCTCCAATCCAAAAATATGCTCTTTTATTAAAATCAACCATCAGCTATTTTACAGTGCTGTCGAGTCTGTAGAGGTTTTCACACATAACACCATTATAGTTCAGGATCATGTTGTACTTTCGCTCCAAAGACTTAGCTATAAACAGCAAAGATTACACAATTTTTAACAATTATTAGTTAAAAGAATGTTTTAGTACATACGAGTACAACACTAATAATTGTAAGTAGTTAATTTTTTTTTTTAAGATTTTAGTTATCGGGTACATTTTCGAAGTATCAGGCTCAGCTCACACATTATACCCAAAAACTTAAAAATTAGAATTTACAAAACTATTATCCTTCCCACTATACTTTATGGATGCGAGACGTGGACCTTAATACCGAAGGGGTGAACAAGGCCTTAAGGTTGTCGAAAATAAAGTATTACATAAAATATTTGTATCGAAAAAGTATGAATTAATGGAAGAATTTGGAAGGTTACACAGCACTGAATTAAGGGAACTGCACCCGGTAAATATAATTCAAGTTATGGCACTACGGCGTAAAAGATAGGCGTGTAAGGTTGTAGGCCTTAGTAAAGAGCGAATTCCTTAAATGTTAATAAACATTGAACCGACGGGTAAAAGTCCGGAGAGTAGACCAAAACGTAGATGGGAGCATTGCGTTAAATCCTGATTTAGTAGAATTGGGTTTGGAGGGGCATCACTGGAAGGATGTATGTAGAGAGCGATTAATGGTATCGGCATCGAATCTCTGGGTGGTTGCCTGGTCAGGTCACGTCGTAGTTACCACATAAATAAGTTTCATTGATAATACATTCAAAGTCAATAATATTGAAAAATCAGAAAGAATAGCCAATTTTCAACAACCAAAAAAACAACAATCAATCAGCTGGGAGGTATTCAATAAATTTGGGAATGAAAGGAATCTATTAACTGATTTTAAATAATAATAATTCGAATTCCTCTCGTATTCAATCCTTAAGATCCAAAATCCTTCGTAAAATCCTCAATGCTCTTTGTCACAAATAAAATCATACATAAAGACCTTAATGATCCCTATGTAAACGATCTAGCCCAAACCAGATATCACTCCTTCCATTATAAACTCCCTAACCACTCAAACCCTTGCATCCTCTTCCACTCCTGATAATCCTCCGAGGCGCCTGAAAATAAGGTGGCCACGAGACCAGCTAATGTAAAATGTCATAAGAGTGCTACCGATGGATAGTTGCTCTACATGCCTGTAACACTCAATTTTAACTAAGATCACATTTACTAAATGTATTATGTAATATACAGTTGTCAATTTCAATAAAGATATTTTGAAATTGACAACTCTTTCGTTTTACTACAAACAACACTTATAAACGATGATAATCAGTCCTATTTGGACACATGGAATTGACCTTTAGGGCTCCACCAAACCATCACATTCTTCCAATATCCAATCCTTACAATCCACAATCCTTGATACTCCTTATTACGTCACAAATAAACTCATCCATATAGGCCTCAACAACCTATTTCTTGCAGATTTGGCCCGAAAAAGATATATCTAATTTCATTCCAAAATCCGTCCTACCCAAACCCATTAGTTCTTAATCTCTTATCCCTAATAATCCTCCGAGCCGTCTGAAAAGATGATGGCCACGGTATCTTCTAATTTTAAGTACCACTTAAGCAACATTGGGTGGTTCATGTTCAAATTAATGATATGTAGGGTCAAGTAGGGTGACAGGGGCATTCATGAGTGTTTTTTTATTTTTTTTTTTTATATTTTGAAAGGTCAATTCTGTTTTAATATCTCAAAAGTATTCAATTGTTAAACCTTACCAAGTAACCAGCCAGAATAATTAGTATTCCGCGATAAGCCATTTCCTAATAAATTAACTTTAAATACCAAAAAGAAGAAATAAATATAATAGATATTATTGTTGGAATTCACGAAGCAAAAAATTGGAAGAAAGTAAGTAGGCCCTAGCTGATTTTTGTTACTAATTTATTTTTATTAACTAATATATAATTTATCAATTATAATAAAGAAATATTCATGAAATCTAAACACATTTATCTTCTTATATATAACTCCTACGTTTCGGTCATTCCGGCCATTCTCAAGGATATCTATTGATTATTAATTTCAATTACATTCAAAACAATTTTTAAAAACATTCTATATTATAAATTATCCTACTTTTTTTTACATCAGAGGTAACAATGTCATTAAAAAGTTGCAAGTTATTCTACCTTAGTCTAATTTTACTACATGCCAAAAAGGCTTTCTAATAGTCTGGTGGTGGTAACGTTTGTGTTTTGAATTTTTTTTTTTTTTTTTTCTATTTTTCATTTTTATCATCTCTAAAAATATTAAATTTTCAAACCGGAAAAAGTAAAGAACCAGAATCACTTAGTACTCCAAGAAATAAGCCATTTCGTAATAAAAATAACCTTCAAATACCGAAGAGCTGAAATTTATATAATATATATTATTGTTGAAATGTACGAAGCAAATGATTGGAAGAAATTAAGAAGGCCCTAGTTTGTATAACAAGTAACAAGCCAGAATCACTTATATTAACTAAAAATACCGAAGAGAGGAAATGCATATAATAGGTATGCATGACATTTTAATAAATATATAACTTTATATATGCAAAATGTATTCACTACTGTTGGAATGTACGAAGCAAACGATTGGAAGAAAGTAAGTAGGCCCTAGCTGACCCGGTAATCGTGAGGAGATCAATAGGAGTACTAGTGTGGGTCTGAGCCGGCAGGGGGGCACTCTAGGTCATTCGTCCTCTCTGTCAATCTGTCTGTCCCTTTCTGTCTTCTCCTTCCAATGGAAATCACATTAATATAAGTATCACATTTTTTTCAAATAGGATACTTATACTTATAAACGCCCTCTTTTATCTTAAACCTATAAAAACATTTTCCAAGATTCTTAAGTAGCGGAGCAATAGCGGTTTCGTGTTTTGGAAAGAAAAAAAAAAACTATTTCCATAAAAGTATAACCTGAATAGACAATACAAGGAAAGCATATACAGTGTTATATCGGTAATCCTAACTAATCGCTGCATGGGAGTGTTCGGATTACAGAAAGTATTAGGAAAAAGTGTGTAAAAAAATAATATGAATGTACTTATTTTTATTTTTTTTTCATATTTTATTAGAAATTTGGCAGTTAAAAAATTTTTAAAATAAAAAAAAATTTGTATGGATTTATTTAAAACAAAAAAATGAGTACACCAACCAAAGTCTCATTATACATATTCCTACTATTAATTAAATAAATTTTACAGAATTGTATGATTAATACGATAGATATTATGTATTCATAATTTCAAAAAAATATGTCATGAACACTTTCATAGGAATTAGATTACCCGATATCGAAACTGTGAAAATTTCCACTTTTCGATTTTCACCGTGATTAAAATAACTTGGCTATAGATTGGGAAGTTAAAATTTTCTTTGGATATGTTCACTTTTATTTTAAAGCAATAATTTGGTTGGTTGCTGAGTTTTCTCGAAAACAATTTTTTTTATGCCAGTTCGGATTACTGTCACGAGATTACACTGTAGTGCTAATAAATGTTTATCACATTTATTTATTTTTATACAGTTATAAATTTCAATAAATATTTTTGAAGAATGTACTCACTATTTGCCAACAATAAACAGGATTTGACACCAAATTTATCAGAAGCTCTCACAGATGAGGAAGCTAAAATTACATTAGTGTTTGAATTTTTAAAAGCACATCGCCTTCATTCTAAATTATAACTCTTCTTCGATTTAAATTTTTTTTTGTATTTATTTATTTTTATTTTTCATTTTTTTGTTTTTACTTTTACCATAGTTAGCAAATGAACATATGCTACTTCGTGTCCCACAATAGACTATTTTTCAGTGAACTAAAATAAAAAACAGTAGTGAAAAAACAGTGTCATTGTATTAATAAGTGATACTGCTCACATGAGAGCTAAAATATAGGTGAGTTGTCGCTTATTTATAAACTTGTAGTGAACAGTGTATGCGTTCCTTAATACTAACAGCAGCCATA
>NW_027110155.1:892763-896236 GCF_000696795.3 Halyomorpha halys
TTTTTTTATTTTAGTATGTATGAGATCATTTATCAATATTACCTATTGCCCACAACTGTGTGGCAGATTGTAATATCTATCAATAAATAAATCTATCAAAAATTTTTTTTATATTATACTTTTACCATGCCATAGGCGTTGATGACCAGAGGGTTTTACGCCTTTAAGCAACAATCAACAACAATTTCAATAAATAAATTTTTAAAAAATAGGCTTCAAAAAGAAATACAGGAGAAATGAAAATGTTCATAATAATTGCGACAATAAGAAATTCATTTCACCATACATACTCATATCAATTATCAGCTGGAAAAAGAAAAATTTTAAATGTTTTCGAGAATTGTATTGCCTTAAAAAGATTTGTAAATATATGCGACAGAAAAGGAAGCACTAATAGAAGATTCTACAATAAGTAATTAGAGTCGAAAATGCAGTCCCAGCATTAGGGTATACACCATAATTTAATTATACATAGTTTCATAAAATAAAGTTTTCATATTATTACTGTATAATGATAAATTACAATAAAGTTGTGAATTATTGGCACTAGTGGCACACGTGTAACTCCCAAGCTGCTAAAATCCCGTGTCACCGAAAGATGAAGCAAAAAGAAAAAAGATGATCAAAAGTAGGGGGCGGTCAGTTGATTTTTTGAGAAGTTTGGTATTGAATAGAATATTATATAATATGGTTGTAAAAATTTTGGTAAATATCTAAAGGGAGCGGACTAGCACATTGAGTAAGGCGCTGTACAACTAACTCCCAACCGGATTCAGGGTGACAGTCTGTGACCGAGAATCAATCCCGTTGGTTCAGAAGGGCTCTAGTGGCACATCCAGCCTCCATGAAGTAGTACCCTTAAGCATTGGTTGAGCGTGATCATCAACTCCCCTCCTTGCACAATTAACACAACTTTCTTACTAAGTCCTGAACCATTTACTCTTCGTGGGTTGTAGTTGTACAGGTTATATACCTCTTGAACTCAAACATCAGATATCGTAATAATTTTATTTTTAACTAATATTCATAAAATCTTTATTTAAAAAAAGTATTTCAACCTTTATTTAGATAGATTACAAATAAATAAAGATCAAGGTGGACCAAAAAAATTTAAAATTAGGTTCTACATCTGGAATGTCTAATGAAACATAGAAACCTTAGGCATGTCTGAAAACAAATTGTGTCATTATCAAAGTTGGGTTACACGTTACATAAACGTATTTTAACTTTCTTTTTTTTGGGGGGGGGGATCTCGAAAATTATTTATAGCAATTTTATCTCCTAGGCTGTTGTATTTGTAGATAACATTTAGTAATTTTGAAACAAGAAAAATAAGTGGTTTAAAAGAAAGGTACTCGTATTGTTTCATATGTTTAATAAAATATAAGAATGATAATACACCGTCCTCAATCATGAAGATAACATAACACCTGGAAAACAAAGGATATGCCTATTGTGTCAACATTGATAAAACAAAAAGAGGAGGCTGTTGTAGCCGATGGGGTTGAAACGCCACCTTAAGAATCTCAAGTCTACAACTGCACCAGTTCGATTCCGGCTTGGGCGCGTTGACTTTTATTCTGTGACCGTCCAACAGAATGAAAAATTGACTTTACCGTTAAAGGAGTCAAGAAAAATGTTTATGAACCATAGATAATATATAATAATGCAGCAATAATTTTAGAAAATGGTGTGCTTAAAAAATGGTACTTTTCTCGATTTTTTTTGTGAATTACTTCTTTAAAGCCTATTTTTTAAGCACACCATTTGGTACTTTTCTCGATTTTTTTTGTGAATTACTTCTTAAAAGCCTAAATTTAAACATTTACATTTTTGCTACCTCACTACCAAAGGCAGATTGATAGCTTTTAATTCTTGTAGAAAGTGAAAAAAAAGCTCTGAGAATAGAAAATTTGACTAGCATTTTACTTTTTATACATCAAGGAACTTGTATGGTTCTATACTTTTCCGTATAGTCAAATTTGTGTCAGGATATGATCGATCATTTATGCGATTTTTATAAGAATTTCAGGGATTGTGTGGGTTTGTACTAACTTGGTTTTATATCCACTTTTATCATTCTCATTCACTACTCCTGCATTCACATAATACGTATTAGTATATTAATGTATGAGTATTTATGTTCTAGTATAATTAAAAACTACGTTTTAAAAAAGAGTAAGTATTTATATGACCAGCTCATTAAGAAAAAAAAATGGTAATAAATAAAATAAAAATGTTGATGATTAATACATGAAAAAATTATTAATAGAAAAAAATTAGCTCTTAAGATAGTTTTTAACAGAAAGTACAATGAAAATCAAATGATAATACATTGAAAATACAATCAATGATTCGGCCTAAATTTGGAAAGAACTTTGAGATGAGAAGAGTAAAAATGGTTTAGATAACAATTATATAATTACGTTGATATATTCAGTAACCTTTATATATTCAGTAACGTTTATATATTAATTTATAGGTATTAAAGCTATGTGAAAAATATCACAAAATTAGGTTGTGTGTTACTTTAAAAGTACAGCCAATTGGAGAAACTAGAAAATTGATACAATTAAAGTTTATTTCTTGTTTCCAATTTTTTTTTTTCTTTTTCTATATAAGGGTTTATCACGCTAAGAATATAAAACAAAAGTTCAGAAATAAAACAATAATTAATTATTCATTACAGGTAATGCCAGGCACAAAGAATATATTTAAACGCTAATTGTTTCATTATCATAGAAAGGAGGTGCAAAAAACACACGCGAAGTTGATTGCTCTATATTAAGCAGTTTCCTGATATGAAACTTTCAACATGCACTGCAAACAACAATTATGTTGATTATAAATATGCATAACGTAACGCATCATATAAAACGGTTGGTGTTTTAAAATGATTTAATTGAGCTGTTTTGGATATTGTTTTTTGTATCCTTCGACGTAACTTATAATTTGTATTCTATGAAAAGTCAATAGATAAATTTTTCTAATTATATTCACTATAATAAGCACATTTACGTACTACATATTTTGGTTTCGTTAAAATATATATATCTACACGTAACATTTTTATCTTTTATCACCCATTGACACCGTCGATAATGATAATATTAATATTATTATTACGGTAGTAATAGTATTAATAATAATGGTATTATTATTACGATCATCAATTAATGCTATAATTAAATATAATTTTTTTACAGACTTTTAGTAATAATTTTTTTTTAAATTTATTTATTTATTTAATGTATTTTACAACTGTACAAAATAATACAATAAGTAAATATGTTGTATTTTTTATATGCACTTGAAAATCTTGGGAAGGAACCACCCATCGGTGGTACTTCAAACATTAATTTAAATTAGAAGGTCCCGTGGCCATCTTCTTTTCAGACGACTCGGAGGATTATCAGGGATTGTTAAGGATGAAAGATTAAGAATTAATGGGTTAGGATGGTTAACAAGTTTGG
>NW_027110155.1:900771-902342 GCF_000696795.3 Halyomorpha halys
AAGGTGATTATCGATGACTCATCGCTTAAAGTCTGCTACTCTCTACCAGAAACAAAACTATTGTTTGCCCATTTGCCTTTGTGCCCATTTGTTTAAATCCCATATAATCTCATTTAGTTTATTAATTTTTGTACCAAGCGGGCCGAGCCCACCCTGGAAAATTTCTGGGTGGGCAGCTGCCCACCCTGCCAACCCGGTTCCTACGTGCCTGCTTTCCAGGAATATTAAGGTGCCTCAACGCGTTTTCTAAAGAATGCACGAATGCGCAAGCGTGTGGATGCATTATTTTGCTTAGCTGATACGAGTTGGCCTGAATTTGTGGCCGACCAGTTGAGTATCGGTTTTTGGGCACAAATCAACTTGTGCTGCATCTACACGTTTGTGCCCAGCATTATTTTGGTTCTACCGACAAATAAATGTTTGTGATATGTGTGTTTAATTAATTAAAGAATTTTCACCTCCCTACAAATTCATTAACTCTAGTTTAAGATGGTTTACTTTAAATGTTTTATGGATTTGGTGTAAATACATTGTTTCAATTCTTGTTAATTAACTTTAGCAGATTATTTTGGATTTAACATAGCATAAATATATTTGTATATACCTTATAAGTTTAGGTAATTAAATTAACAAGCTTCTGATAAAAAAAAAGAATGAAAGTTGAATTGATAGGCTATTTAGAACTATTTCGATGAATTTTGATCATCTACTTAGCTTAGATTTAGGTTTCATTTAGTTTTGCATTTCTTTATTTTGTTCCTTTTTATAATAAAAATCGAATGTTCTAGCCCAATAAAATCAAAAGAACATACAAGTATATGGATACCGGTATTTATTGCTTCTCTCGTTTACCAATCATTAGTACAAGTCTCCGATTCTCGACAAGTGTCAAACGTGTAGACCCAACATTGGTCTATAGAAAAAAACACTTTTTGAAAATGTCACATTTATTCATCCAGATCGAGCATTAACCTAAACTAATTATGATGACTCATATGACAGTGAAATAATTTATAAACTGTAAGGTTTTCCTATTTCTGTGTTAATGATGCCGATTATTAATAATTCTGTTCTGTAATTATTAATGCTAGATGTTAATTTAACAAAACATTTAAGAGAAATTACTACCAGACTTCTTTAAGGTAACTGTGCTTTCTTTGTACCGAATGAGAAACACCGTAACTACTGTTCACTGTCCTTCGGTCAAGCTGTCGACAATTTAGCAGGTTTACAGTGAAACCATTATATGGCTGGTATTCAAGGAAATCCTTGGTGTTAAAATTTTTTGTTGAATTGCTAAAAGTTTTCTGACCACATTAATAAGGGATACTAATAAATAATAATAATTATAAAAAAGGCGTAGCGAACCCGAAAGTTCGATGCCGAAACTATCAATCGGAAAGATGTAGTTTCCAGAGCTGCATGTCCAAAAGCAAATCTAAAAGATCAGTGTTGACGAGATCCTACCATCTACGCTTCGGTCTACCCCTCCAGCATTTTTATTTGTTAGTTTTTGTTCTATGGCGGCAAACATCACTGGTAATCAACGCCATTAATTTCTTATATATATA
>NW_027110155.1:902392-903430 GCF_000696795.3 Halyomorpha halys
CGTAATAAGGAGCATCAAGGATTTTACGTAGGATTTTGGATTGTAAGGATTGGATGCGAGAGGAATTTGATGGTTTGGTGGAGCCCCAGAGCTCAGTTCCATATGTCCAAATTGGTCTGATTATCGTAGTGTATACTAATAGTTTGTAGTGAATGGGAAGTTTAGAGCGTTTGTCATGTAAGTGTTGTAACAATTAGAAAAAAAAAGTAATAAATAATATAAGTAATAAAATAAAAATACCACATTTAAATTATGATTAGATGTGTTATTAAGAGAACGTATAAATCTATATGTAGCTTTGGGCTAGAGAAAAACACACTTTATTCAAAAAGCAGTGCCGCCCAATTGTATTGGTTTTGCTACACTCACAGCATACTAAGATTTGTTGAACAATTGCTTATTATTCTTATAATACATAAGTATAGTCAGTAAATATTAAAATATATTATACACGATTTGTTTTAGTTTTTTTATCTTATTCTCTTTCAATATATCAACCAGTTCTCTCTCAGTATAATAAATAGTAAACATTTTAAATATATAAAAAAATATATATATAAGAAATCCTACTTGGTCAGGCACTATTTCAATAAAATCAAAAAGAATATCCAATAGAAAAGTATAAAAAAATACATTTAAATAAAAGTAATAACTATACAAGTGATAAATATAACAAGTCATAATCATATTAAAAAAAAGAATAAATATGAAAATAAAAAGTATCAAAAAACAATAGATAGGAATAATAAATATAAAAACATCAAAAGTAATATATATAAATTATATGTTACATTGAAACAACACTTTATGTATATCCCTATGACGATGGTTACTATTACCAACTGCATAACTGGCTTGTTCTTCTAGTTCGAATATTTAAGGAAGTTGCGATTATCAATCCCTTAATATATTATAAACAAATATAATATAACACTTTTATAATGATAATTTATATATGGATAATTATGGTTAGCCTTGATAGGAATTTTGCTAATGTAATAAAGAGAAAAAGTGAAAAAAATGTAATTATGATAAATA
>NW_027110155.1:905485-906036 GCF_000696795.3 Halyomorpha halys
AGACTATAATTTGGATAATGTTTTGAATTATTTAGTATAATATAACACTTTATTATGAATGTTTTATAAAAATCAAATCGAGAATTCAATGGGTGGTTCCAATAATTCAATAATCGTCTTGTAGTATGTTTTTAAATTTTTTTTTCCGAAGTGTATAAAGAACATTTCAGGGACATTAAATAACTATGTAAATAATCACTGTGTCAAAAATAATAATTAGTATATACTATTTCCATTTCTGACGATCTATTTCTCTTTTATCACTACTTTAATTTGACCGAGTCAGAATCATTTTTAGAATTCGCCGAAGCTGGAAGTGGGAAAATGATGTTAAACCAATTTCTCCTGAATATTTATTATTATTTACGTGAAATGAATGTTAACTAGGGAAATGAATATTATTATGAAATATTGGACCAAATTATAAGTGATTAGTGACTTTACTAAAAGGCTTTCCAGCAGGCACGTAGGAACAAAATTTTTCCTGGGTGGGCCAACTTGAAATCAATATGGCCCCAATTTTTTTTCAAATTGCAAAAGGTTTTAATGAT
>NW_027110155.1:909801-923168 GCF_000696795.3 Halyomorpha halys
TTATATATATAATCTTTACACTTTCTTGAGACTGATTATTATTGTTTAAATAAAATAAATTTTATCCAATTTTAGTCTAAAAACAATTAATATTTCTTTATGAGTACGACGACTAAAATACAATTTTAGAATCACATAAATTTTAACAAAACTTTATGCAGGCGATTTTGCTCAGGTAATTTTAGTCCACAATTACCCTATTTTGTCAATTCCTCATATTAAATTAAAAATTAAAACTTTTAATTACAGTTAATTTTCACTATTATAATTTATCACAACAGATTTTTGGCTGCATAAAGTTTTTTTTTGTAAATTGATGCGGTTCTAAAATATATTAAAGATTGCCCTTGAGAATGGCCAAATTGGCCGAAACATCAGACATAAAGAAAAATTGTTTTGAGGCTAAAACTAGATACAAATATTTTATTTAAACAATTATTTAGAGAGGACTAGTGGACGAAATTGCAGGAGGCCTTGACTCTGCAAGAGTTGTAGCACCACAGATGATGATGAATTATTTTATTAATATGTATTTTTTTTTTTCGTCTGTTTTATGTTATATATGTGAATGTAAGCCGTTTTATATTAAAACTGAAATACTAATTTTATTGTTTTACCATCGTATCAAAGGGAATTTGAAAAAATTGAGTTAATTCCTAAGCTATTGTGATGTGACGTAACAATTGGCATTCCGGAATGATTTCCCTAATTGTCAAATTGTTGTTACAATATTGACATTTTTGAGGCGTTTCTTTTGAGATTGACCCTCGCCTGGCTTACTGTCAACCTAGTTAGTACCTGACATCCGTTTCACTAATGTTTAGTTTACTGCTTGGACTTTCGTTTCATAAAGATTTCCATCAATATTGGATTTCCTTTTCGAGGGGTTTGCTCATTCGTGATGGAGTTAAAATTACTTCACTCCGTTCTGAGAGCGGGAGTACTTCAACGTGCAGCTCGATCGACCAGTTCATTCCATGCGATTCCTACGTGACTTGAAAACCACTTTAATGTACCTAACATACCCAGATCTTGTAATGTGCTTAGGTATATACGGATCCATGATATTTTCGAGCGTTTCGGATACATTCGGCCTATGCCTTTTAACAAGCTTATCGAATCTGTAATTATTGTTATATTGCTGTGGAACAAAGGCAAACAGAATTGAAGTGCTGCTGCCATTGCATTGCGTTCAGAAGTGAATATGTTGCATAGTTTGTGAAGTTTAATTTTGTACATTGAATCATTGGTTACAAAGGATGATGCTCTTGTCAGGGCGTTAACTCGTCGGGTCAGCTTTTATTAACTTTTTAGGGATCCGTTAGTTATTAAGCCCTACGTCTGTAAACGCTCATGGGTTTACTAATTTAAAAAAAATATTATTTATTTATTGGAGAATAATAATAGAAGATGTGTATTAGAGCTCCAAGTATTCATTCATACTGTCTATACTGGATAAAATAATGAAAAAAAGTATAGATTACTGATTGATTGTTTGAGAGTGGTTTATATTATTATTAACATAACCTTCAATGATCCACTTTTACTCTCAATTTTTTATTTTGAAAAGCTTCCAACGTTTTGCATGGAATGGCAAAACCATTTATAGGGGTTTTATTGTTGACATTGTTAATGAGGTTAATGGAAAAGGAAAAACAATTTATGAAGGATAGTTTTGTATTGAAATTATGTGGTTTATATAAGATATGGGCAATGAGCCTCCAAAAAAGAATTTAATGAATTATGACAATTCATTTGAGGTGTCTCCTTGAAAATAGCCTGAGGGCCGAAACATTGGAAGTTTTTTAAAATAAAAAGATGGGATTAAAAGTGGATCATTGAAGTTTGTGATAGTAATGAAAAAATATTCATAAAAAAACAAATATTATAGCAAAAAAAAATTAAAAACTAGTGAAATTAGTTAAAAGTACATGAAACAAAATATATTGCCATTTATAAGTTTTGAAGTATTTAAAATACTGTACATATGCACAATGAGAACAAATATAAAAAATAGTTTTACTATTTTCGTTTTTGATTAATTTATTTCTTCATAAATTATCATTTAAATATAAAAGAGCAAAAACTCAAAAATATACTTTAATTAATTGTTAGCATTCAATTAGATTACAAAAACAAATCCTATAGTTTGTGTAATAACTCCAAATAACTTTCATGATAATACCTAAATCTGAAAACAGTTAAATGGTGGGTTGTTTGCAAGTATTTTAGGTATTAATAGAATATTTTAAAGTTTACGATTCAAATTTTTAAAAAACATATTAACTGAAATAATTTATTCCCACATGAACGGTGTTTGAATTTCTTTAATTCAATATAAGAGATACAGTAGGAGTCCAGAAAAATTTGAGCGTTCAAGATGGCTGTTACATTGATTTATTTCAAAAATCATAAAATAAAATTTTATATTGGGTCATTTTAAAGAAAGATAAATATTGGAAAAGATTATGTTAATGCTTAAAAAAAAAATTGAATAAATAAAAAAAATCATGAGTAGTGTTGTTGGGCGGAGTGGAGTATATCAAAAAAGTATCGCACAAACTGGAATCAGATTTGATTCTATAAGACTTGAAAAAAAAACCTATATTCAAGTTTTCATGCTAATCTTACAAGAAAATAATTGTTACTAAAAATTTTCCCAGCTAAAACCCCTTAATTTTTTAGAGAAAAATAGTAATTTTTGATTTTTAAAAAATCGCACTATTTTCTCTAAGAAAGAGCTCTTCTAAGGATTTCTTTTTTTTTAAATATGCCAATATGACGTCCCCTTTAGCCCTAATTTCGTATCTTAAACCTCCTCGGACATGAAAAAAAAATTTCTTTCTATAATATTTTGAACACAAAGATTATGTGGCGTGCTGAATCAAAATCTGGCTCCACTCTTGATGTAAAAAAAAGTCATTAGTAATATCAAACAGTAGGACATTTGTATTTTGTTGTATTTCATGTCATATTTAATATAATAGGCGTTGTGAAAAAAAAAAATTGAGTTCTTTAACCAAAATTTAATTTAAAAACTAATTGCTTTTAAGTTAATAAACTATAATTACCGTACTAGTCCCCATCTTGTTATGTAGGATTAAGAAATATTGAGCTAGCACAGAGTGATATGCAGCAGATGTTCAACTGCATTACACGTGACTTCCTCATACTAACTCCAATGAACAAACCTTTTAGAAAATTCTAACAACTTCAGGATGAACTAAGACCGACAGTATATAAAATATAATTTCATTTTATATATAATCTTTTCCCTATTTTGAGACTGGTTATTATTGTTTAAATAAAATAAAGTTTATCCAATTCTTAGTCTAATGTTTCGGCTTTTTTGGCCATCTTCAAGGACAATCTTAAATATAAATATCTCAACCACATCAATTTTAAAATCATTTTGCAGGATATTAAACAGCCCAGGTCAAAATTACCCTATTTTCTTTCTTCCCTATATTATCCTTCACATAATTTGAAACATGAAATCTGTAAATGCGTTTGCTAAAAAAAAAATTACGTATTCAGAAACAGAGACTAAATTTTTTTTGCTCATATTTTCAGCTCAAATTGTTCTAAAACAATGTTCTAAACATTCTTGAAATATATTTAAGTAATTTAATCAATGAAACATAAAAATTGGCTAAGTCTTTCGTTCATTTTTTCTTATAAAAAAACAGATGGACAGGATCTTGATCTTGACCTATTTTAAAACATTCACGCTATCTAGTTGAACAATTTCAACTATAAGAACTAAAAATCGGCTGAGCCGTTCGTAAGTATCCTAGCTGGATTCGTAAGTAGCTGATTCTTGCGCTTCATTTTTAGGTCTTAGATATCAGCGTCAAAATCTATAAAACTAAATTTGGATCATCTCGATATACCAACTTGCCTCAACCAGAGATCTGAAAACTTTTACATTTTTTATTTCTTTTATCAAAGTTCCAAGAAGAATTAAAGAACTGAAATTTTGAATCGTAACTTCTCCATGAAATTCTGTTTCATATCAGAAATTAGCTTTCGAAATAATGAGAAATAATTAATATATAATACGTTTATATATTAATTAATTAATATATTAATATAATACGTTGTTTTAAAAATATTATTGTGAGTATTGCCTGTGAATAATACCAGAGGTGTTGCCTTTTTTATTATGAGTTTAGAGTTATGAATACGCAAAATAATTAAATAATATTCTGCAATCTCATGATATACACTTATATTGGTACATATCATCTGTCAATCTTGAGTGAAAAAACTTAGTGTGGTGCGTGTATGGCATATCTTTCACATACTAAATTACTTGTGTCATCACGTTTTGTATATGTCAGTGAACTCGTGTTAAAGCTTGCGCCATTTTTGTGATTTTCACATAAAAATGCCTAAAGAAGACAATATTTATAAACAACAATTTTTTATTTTCTGTTGCTATAAAAGCTCATATATTTGGGTTCCTTTTTTGTAGTTATTCATAAAATTCTTTTCTATTTTACATTTATACATTGCGTATTATTGTTTACCTATAAAAATTGTTTATTTTTTTATTAAATTCCAAATATCAAAATTAACGGTAGTTTATATAAAGATTTTTTTTAATATTCAACATTTAATCTGATTATTTTATTTCAATAATAATAAATCCTGCCATATATTAATGATCAATTAATTACTCATTGATCGACCAATTTAATTCAAAATCGTAAGAGCTGATTTGGAGAAAATCGAAAAAATATGAAAAATCTATTCTAAGAAGGCACTCCCGTCGATTTTGTATATAAAATATGTAATTTCAGTTTCGTTTTGATTTTTAGTATTATACATATTATACCCAATATAATGTAAATTTGTATATATATAATGTATTCCATTATATTATAATTATTCTGTAACCATATTTAAAAATAAAGAGGTTTGAAAAAATATTAATATTATACATTTTCTTACAATGTGCATTAGTACCATTATTAATATGTTTACATGTAAGAATATTATTAGACAATAATAATAACTTAAAAAATTCAGGAATTTTAATTTTAACTCCTAAAAAATGTCTATAGTAGGTCTAAGTCTAATATGGGCAGATATAATTTAATATGCGGCCCAAGGAGTTATGGTGTATTTCCAAAGTTGCCCGCAAACCATTTTGGCCACACCTGCATCAAAGGGATGTAGTTTCCAGTAAAAGAACACTGAAATTTAATTCGATAATTCTTATATAATATGGTCAAAAAATTGTAAAACGTTTTAAATGAAAAACAAAATACAGAAAAAGAGAACATTAGGGGACAGATGTGCGATATCTTTTCAAAAGGATGAAACATTTAAAAATTAAGAACTGGTAAAATGTAGCGCAATAAGAGATATTTGAATATGAATAGGAACGTGTATTCCGAGAGTGAATCACGGATTCACAAAAAGAGTGAATGGGACTACAGGAGATTGGATAAACAACACTTCAATACGGAAAAGTATAGTGAAATGGAAGCCAGAGATCCAGAAAATAATAAATAGAAAAACACGACGCATCAGAATCTTAAGTCTAAATGCAAGTTGAATGATTGAACTCGAAAAAGCGAAAAATGTACAAAAAGAAATTGAAGAAAATAAAAAGTTTTTGGGTGTTAAGGCATAGGTAATAATCGACATCCCGCGAAGACATATCACCAAGAAACCTATAATTAATATTTAAGAATCATGTTATCCAATAGATTTCGAATATTTGAAGGCCGAAAAATAATTAAGTAAAATAAAAATATATTTATACGAGTCTGACTTACTTAATAAAACAGGAGTAAGATACTGTTTACGGAAATTATTTCACGGAAAAGTGAAATAGTCAATTAAACAAGAAAGCGTTTACACCACTATACACTATACACCAATGGTAGCGGAGTAACAAAAATTAAGATGGTTCGGGAACTTTCTCATAATGAACCAAGACTAAATTAGCAAAAAAAAAAAACGTGCTTAAGAAAAATTGAAAGGAGGGAAATCTTGATAAAGACGCCGATTCAGTGAGGTCTGAGTGCTTGATGCGTAGGTGAGCAATTGAGTAGGCGGTGGGAGTAGTACGAGTTGTTAACCTGCCTAGACTTCATACAGGACATCTTCATACTGCATGTGCTCATAGGAGAGAATAGCCTAGGAAAACTCTACAACCAATAAATCCATAATTTGGCATATTAATCACTACAATAGATTAACATTTTTCAAACAATAATTATCAATAAACGAAATACAATATAATTCAAATACATTTTTTTTTCTAAACAAAAAAAATTGTTTTTCCTATATTCATATATTTGTTTCCATCCTTTTCCCACAAAGGCAAATAACAATTTACTAATTAGTCCAGTGCATTATTCCCCCTGTTTCACTCCTTCATACCTCTCCTCTCCAGTGTTCCGTAACAAACGTTTGATCAATTTATAAAATTAACAGAAATCATCACTAGATAGCAACGCATAAATAAAGCAGAAACGAAACAATCACAGTAGTCAAACAGTTTATTAAAAGCAGAAAACAATTTAATGAATATAACAAGAACTAATACATACATTTAAAGAACATATAAATGAATAAATAAGTTAGAACGAATAGAAGTAAAATATATTCTGGATTTTCTTTTCTTGGAAGATGATTATATTAATTTTTTTTAAATTCTGATATGAAGAAATCTTCCAATTAGAATATATTATTATTATATATTTTTTACTTGTACAACGTTTCGGGATTTACCCCAAACTTATGTACTATCTAAAATCTTAAATGTCTTAACATACCGGTAGTATATTAAGTGTTCTAAATTCCCCTAATATATCGATTGGAATCAAAACTTACAAACAAAAACTTCTACTAGCAATATAATAGTTCTAACGCCTAGATGAAGAATTGTTTGTTAATGTCTGTTACAATCAATGAAAAATAGCCTTGATTGCAATAGTATTTCTAAAACAAACCCACCACATATGCCAACAAAGCCTGCTACCGCTTCAACAGTAAGCAATTGAAATGTGAAATAAAACAAATTGGAAAAATTGATGTTTAAATTTTCTGGCACCTGTGCTGGGTTTGTTTTAGAAATACTTTTGCAATCAAGGCTATATTTCACTGATTATAATAGCCATTAACAAATAATTCTTCATCTAGTCGTTGGAACTCTTATTGCCAACAGCAGGTGCATATACCATATTGATATTGTAGAAAAGTATGAGAATGCAAGACAGAGAAATTGTACAAAGAACAAACTTCTAAACCTGTGTACTCAACCAAGGCCCTAGTATTTGGAGGTAAAAGCCAAAAATCCATTTTATCAATATAATTTCAAAACAAAAACATGCATTCATGCTTTGAATAAACACAATTAATCGATAGTAGGAAGCGACGTGGTTAATATTCATGCTCATCCGTCTCATTTTATAACTAGACCAATGTCCTAGTCTCCAATTTATAAAGGATTTGTATTCCCGCATGGTGTCTAAAGACCCAAGAGTTGAACCAAAGCTGATATACTATATACGTAGAGTTGAAAGTTCAGTGGATAATAGTACACCAAATATATCAGTGTTGCTTCAAATGTGGATGTGTAATGAATTATTTTATATTGTTTTGGATTTGTCGACTTCCGCTCATTGCTTTCGGTCAAGAAGGATAAACAAACTCACAACGAAACCTTTTCAGTTGAGGTCAAGGATATATACGAATAATTTCATGTTGTACGGTTATAATCGCCTGAAATAATTGATTTAATTTTTTTTTTCATTAGAAATGACAATGTCGGAGTGACAGTAGTGAACTACTACCTTCCATTGTCTAATCCACCGAGCAGCCTTACTAAGTTTTATTAAATACACGGAAGTACTGAAAAAAGTACATTAAGAAATCTTTTAATTTAATTAGGTATATGTTTGATTGCTACGATTTATAACTCATGCTTATAAGAAAATTGTTTTTATGCTAGTACTAAATGTTTTATCAAGATTTATATCGTTTGCTAATTTATTTATTTAACACTATAATTTGCGATGTTCCTTGATATGTTGTGAATGAATTTATTTTTATTTCTTATTGAATGTGTTGGGACTGGTCGGAAGCACTTAAATGACAGCAAGCACGCAAAACGTGTAATAATTTTCTTAAAGTAACAAAAAAAAAAAAAATTTTGTTCAATCTATTTAAACAATAAGGCATGATAATATGCTTATCCAAAACTTTGACTTTACCTCTCTCCCTCCAAATCTCAGATTTCAGATAAAAAAATGATTTTAGTTTATCTGGTTCAAGTGCTCAAATGTTCATCCATTGGCTATTTTGAGACACATGTTGGCTATTGTGGCTGGAAGAAACAAACCACCTGATGGAAGCTTCTACGTCGTCTACGAATATAGAAGAATGTTGATTCAATAGATGATCTTCTGTATACAGAACTTACCATTAGAATAGGAGATGCAAATAGATACAACAATGGGCCAGAATAATTTACATTTTCTATTCTGAAATAATATTAACATTAAGTTCTTAGTTCAGTTTATATGGTATTTTGATTATTTTATCTCGATTCAGAGAAAGACAAGCATAAAATTACATTTTTCTGTTCACTACATATAATTATATAAAAAATAAATGCTTTTCAAGTTGCCAAATTAAACCAACCAGGGTTTGAGCGATTACTGAGCACCGTAGAGACATCTATTCAAAATATTCTTCTAATCCAGGAAGAGGGAGAGTAGGTTACAGAAGAAGAACAATTTTTACATTTCTGAAGCTTTATGAATTTACTACTTTGCAAGTAAATACATACAAAATCTGAACCAACACTATGCAGAGATTTAAATTTATGAAAAATATGATTAAACATTAATGTTAACATATATAATTAATTGTGATATGAATTTTAATAATAAAAGAAATAAGAATTTTAACCACAATGCAGTTGAAATAAATAAATATTATGCTGAGTGTAACGAAGGTTAAAAATATTATTATGATAGCGTAAAATAGTGTAAAATTGATTATAATCAAAAGTTTTAAAATTAATAGAAGAGTGACAAAATAGGTAATAAGACATGAGCTAAGGATAGCTTATTAATAAATTAATATGATTTCTTGCTGTTTTATTGTCTCATAGAGTGATTTTGACTGAAACTGTTACCCAGGGCAAAGTGTAAAGATTATATATAAATTAATTTTATATATAAACACATAACTTTCACTTACCATCCTACTTTGAGATTAAAATAATTTTAGAACGTTTAAAAACTGCTAATTCTCCACTATTTAGGAAGGCAGTACCTACCTTACTCTATATTTCATATATAGGTGACTAAAAGTAGAATCATATATTTCTTTTTTTTTTTATCCCCCCCCCTCAAGTCATTTCTGGCATATGGAGTGCGGAGCAGTGGGGTAGTGTGCTGTGCTTGCGCATCCCACTCCTGTTATAAAAAAATAATTTATTTTTATTATCTTACCATTCAATTTTTTTTGGGGGTCCTGCTGAATTGTGAGGGGACAATTTTATAAACATTTGCCAAAACTATTGTCACAACAACCATAGAAACACAAAAATATATAATCTGTACTTAATTATTTTTAGCTATAATGAAGGCTTAGTGCACCCGAAGGTTTGATGCCGATACTACTAATCATTCTCTACATATATCTGTCCAGTGATGCCTCACAATACCCAAATTTACTAAATCAAAGCTTAACGAAATCCTCCCATCTATGTTTAGGTGTACCTGTCGGCTTAGAGTTTATTAACATTTTAGAAATCCATTCGTTGCTAAGTCCTACAACATTAGACGGCCATCTTATTCACCGTAATGCTATAACCTGAATTATATTTACCAGGTGCACTTACCTCAATTTAGGACCGTCCGTAGCCGAGCGGGTTAAATCACAATCTTTGACTGGTTCGAATCCGGGCTGAAAGTTGGATTTATTTCTGTGGTGGTCCCACGAAATAAAAACTTGACCCCCACTATGGTTAGAATAGGATTGTAATCTGTGGATAACCCCAGCAATGACAAGGTAAAAAAAAGTTACTTCAATTTAGCGTTGAATAGCCTTCTAAATTCTCCGGTTAACACATCTTTCTCAGTCCAAATATTTTACATAATACCTTATTATAAAAAACTTTATGTTTAAAAACCCATAACGTTTAAGCTTTTGGACAGAATGCATTTACAGTCTTTAACCTCGCTTTTATTTCCTCATCAATTCATTTTTTTTTTTTTTTATCATAGAACCTAAATAATTTTTTTTTTAGAACCCCCTTTTAATGTGAAACAGATTAGAAATTAAAAATGCATACATATAAATGTATAATCTTCAGATCTTTCTCCTTTCACTGTAGCAGGGCTAGACTTTAAGAAGGCTTTGTAGTAGTGAAATGGATTGCACTTATGTTCGTTGTTGTAGGTCATAAGTTTTAGGGCACACTTGAGGTTTGCTACTGCACCATTACTAAAGCTAAAAATTAAGTCTAAATAGGAGTCTCTGTTGCACTGGTTGTTATTGGTCCTGCAACCTGCACTGTTGCCAACCTATAGGAGCTGAGGAGGGCGTTACTGTCCTGAACAGTGGGTTGACGTTAGTATTCTTCGAGTTAAAGAACTTGATGTCCCGCCGCTGTATAAACTTGAGCACATTCGATAGATCGAAGATCTCGTGAAAAGGTGGGGGTTTATTCTTGCCCAGAGACGTATACGTCTATAGAAAATATTTCAACTGTTTTTGAGAAAATGGTACACAAATTGAAAATCGATGATACAAAATGGGACTTTCTAAGTTAAAGTAGGGACTAAGTTAAAGTTTCTGTAGCATATCATGTTTGGGCCTTAATTTAAAAAATAATTTCAGTCTCATTTGTAAGCTAGGCTGTCCACATACAAACACAAAGACGGAACGGCAGACATACACACTGACTTTAGATAGCTATTTAAACTCAAGGTACCTTAAAACGAATAATCGGAATGCAAAATTATGGACAAAACATTTTTATTTTTCAATTATTCTGAAAATTCTAATTTAAGGGTCCCTAAGGTGCGAAAAAACGAATATTACTTTGTTGCTTCCAGGAATACGGGTTAACAAAAGAAAGCCGTGGGTATATTTATAATATGTGAGTATAATTTTTTTGGGAATGAGATCGGGTGCTTTCGGCTATTTTCGGGATCGCTGAATTGACACTAGTCTTGTCCGGTCGAGTGCATATCCTGTACTCCTTATTGTAAGTTATAAAATTCTTTGATAATTAAAAACCAAAATTTAACTAACTAAAAATAATGTTATAAAAGTCCTCTACGATAGATTTAGAAAAGCCAAACTATTTTCATTTAAAAAAATGTATCTTCTTCACAGTAGCACAATGAGCACTTTATTAATTTGACTAAGTGATCACTTCCTGTTCAGTAAATACTTAGAATAACAAAAATATTAATTTTCTTCTAACTTGTAGATAATCCATGGTCAATGGGATTTTTTTTTTTATTTAGTTTCCACGTCCTACGACAGTTTCCACGCCTTACATAAATAATTAAATAAATGCGACTTCTCTCAGTAATAAATCGAAAGAAAAAACAATATAAATAAAATAATAAGCAAAAAAGAGAAAAATATGTTAATACCCATTTTTAAAAATTAATGAATAATAAAAGCATCTATTTACAGTACTGTAAAGGGTAAACTAATAATAATAATAATGGATAGGTAAATACATATAAAATGAAATATTCCCTAAATTTACAAAGTTTGACTGAGAACAAAATTAATTACACTTCTTTTATGTCTGGATTAATAGGAAGTGAAGGAATAGGCAGGATTTGAAAGTGAGAAGTGAACGGGTAAGTATGGACGGAATTCCATAGAAAGGAGAATCTGATAATGTAGAATCTATTCAAAGCTGCTGTTCGGTTGCCCGTTGTATATGAAGAATTCTGTATATGAATTCTGAGGACCGAGGATGGGTATGTCGAGAATCAATGGAAGATTTAAATTAGAACTGTTTCCGTAGCAGGTATCATAAGGGTTATTCGAAATACACAGATTATCTAAATCGAATAACATGAAAAGTTAAAGAACAAAATATTTCTTCACTAAAAAAATCGCTTCTCATACATTCTGTTTGTAACTTGTTACCAATATATGTGCTTAAGATGCTTCAATATAATCCAGTTGTAGTTCTTGTTATATGTCCTATAAGCCTTCGTTATAATGATAGACTATTGCATGCTATATTATACCTTAGTTATATTTGATTATTTTACAAGTTATTTATTATGTTTCAGAGAGATGGGGAGACGGACGAAAGGATGGTTGCTCGGTGACCGGGGGCGACTCTGATCGGGGACGGTATGGGCAACAAGCTGTCTTGTTCCTGCGCCCCCCTCATCAGGAAGGCCTACCGCTACGAGGACTCTCCGTGGCAGGCTTCCCGGAGGAGGGATGGTCACCTCCTACGGTGAGTCTTATTACAGGACATTGCGGATAGTAAATATAATCATAAATCGAAACATTGGTAGTATTCATGTAAACTTGATTGGTGGAGGAAAAAACTATTTCATCTTGTATAAAATATTTTGCAACGAGTTTCACACACATATAGCTAGAACGCAAAGGATGAGGGTATCAATGAACCTTAGTTGAAAAATCCTTATTATTTATCACAGATATACCAAACCTTACTGTCTGACTCTCTAATGTGAAAGGTCATTGTAATCCTTGGCTTGGGCGAAGTTCTTTAGTTTCCGTATCTGATCCCGATTCTTTAAGGCATATCGCCAGTTTCTTACTCCCAGTTAGTTCCTTAGTCTTTCTTTTTGTGGCTTCTATGCCACCCAAGTACATCGCAGCCCTCTAGCATTAATATTGTTGAAAATATTATAATTATTAAGCAGAGTCTAACCTCTTCATTGCTACGAATCCTCCATATATGCCGCGGTAGATTAGCCTCAGATGTTTTATTTCCATAACATTGACAGATTGTTGGCTCACTGGCTGAACCATAGCAAACTACTGACCTCCCTTAAACGGATTTATACAGCTTCATCTCGTTGCCTCTTGTGAGCAAGCCGAGAAGTAAAATGAATATTTATGTAAAAGATTCTGCTGCATAGGACAATTTCATTGCTTATCAGCTTCTCTGGTATAGTTCAGGGAAGATCTAATGTCTAAAGACTTTATTACTCAATATCTACTTAGAAGATTGATATTAGGTTATGTGGATATGTAGATTTTTATCAATTTTCTTAACTGTTTCTACATATTAGGACAGTATTTTCAATCAAAAACATAACTCCCAAGCAATATAGCACAAAAGAGGTGTTTTTTCCATGTTCTTGTAGGAAAGGAAT
>NW_027110155.1:923284-934823 GCF_000696795.3 Halyomorpha halys
CGCTTAGGATAGGTGATTGGGAGCGGTGATTCTATCTCATGAAGTATTGATTGAAGCTACAAAATGACTTTTAATTACAATGAAGTTTTATCATAAAATGGTCGATATTCGTCCAAACGCCTCATAGTACAAGAGCCCAAGAGGAGAAAAAAAAGCAATTATCTCACCCCAATTTTTTATTACTTTAATGAAAACTATGTATTATTACTAGCCATAATTGATGAGTCTGCCAAGTATACGTAGGGGGAATAAAAAATGGTGGCTGTTTCAAAGCAATAAAAAAATTTAATTTTTCATTCGGAGCTTTATATCTTAAAAAGTAGGAAATTTAAAGAATAGTATATTTGTTAAAATATGAGCCTTAATAGAGTTATTTACGTTAAATATTTTTCGAGATATAGCTTTTTAAAAAGCAACGTTTCAGAAAAATGTTGTATGGGACGTATGAAAGATCAGTAGTTAGTGAAGTTATATTGAAAAATTTATATCTCAAAAACCATTTGACATACAGATGTATATTAGCACTCAAATTAAAGATAGTTTAATGAGCGATAATGTAGTTTATGATGTTTATCTTCGTAGGAGTAACAGTTTACATGAAAGTTGCTAAAATAAATTGATTTATAGTTGTTCAGACAAATTTTCATTTGCCAAATTTATATTCATATGTGAATATCATAAAAATGACTACCCCTACGAAGATAAGTGTCATAAGAAAGTTAAATTTCCTTAATTTTTAGTGTTGGCAGACGTATGTGCGTCTTATGGATCTAGAGATATATCTTTTAGAGATATATTTTTCAAAAATCCAAAATTTTATACGAACAACTAGAAATTAACATTTAGTGAGTTTATTTTGTCAAATATCATAAAAACTGCTATTCCTATAAATATTAACATAATTAACTATCTTGTTGTATAGTTAACTAGATTTAATTTGAGCGCTGGCGGACATCTGTACATCCAATGGTTTCTGAAATGAAGTTTTTCATAAATCAAAATTTATTGTATGAACAACTATAAATCAATTTATTTTAGCAAATATCATAAATACTACTATTCCTACGAAGGTAAAGGTCATAAACTCCTTTATAGTCTATTAAACTAGCATTAATTTGAGTGCAAATAGACATCTGTACGTTACATAGTTCCTGAGATATAGATTTCTCAAAATAAATTACCTAACTACTAATCTTTTAGTAGATTTTTAAGAAATTTTGCTTTTTAAAAAGCTATATCTCGAGAACTATTGGACGTATATAGCTCTATTAGGGGTAATATTTCAGAAAATTTACTCTTCTTTAAATAATGTTCTCTTTGATTTTCTAGTGATGTTAGTTTTTAAGATATAGAGCTCCGAATGAAAAATTAATGTTTGAAACAGCCACCATTTTTTATTTCCCCTACCTATACTTGGCAGACTCATCAATTTTTACTAGTAATTATACCTAGTTTTCATTAAAGTAATCAAAAATTGGGGTGAGATAACTGGCTTTTTTTCTTCTCGGCTCTCGTACTATCATGAATGAAATGAATTCCCTTTAATAGCAAACTGTACAATTAGAGTCTACCTACTTCAAGAATTTAAAATTTTAGGGAGTGAGATAGGGGATCAGATATATTAATAATTTCAAATTATGACCACTTAATAGGTGGTCATAATTGGGTCTACCCACAGGCCAATAAAAGCACTCACATTGATAAATATCAGTTTGAATTTAGAGTTACTATTTGATAACTTGAGACGGTATTGATTTTCAATTATCAGCCTATGAGACCGAAGAAAAAAACGACAGAAATAGATATCAATTCGTATGATGATTCATATTTGTTTATTGAGGTTTAACATCGCTATGTATCCCAACCAGGGATTAGGTTCCATGAAGGACGAGTTATCCTACAGCCGGGTTATCTTCACCGAATTCTTTAGGCCTGCTCTGATATAACAGATCCATGAAAACAGTTATAAGAAATTTTTATTTTTAAAAGCACTATGCTAGTATTAAACACGGTAAGTGACTTATGCTTCAAGGTAAAATATAGTAATTAACAAATATGTTAACATTTTAAAAGTCACTTACATTAGATTTGTCCTGAACTATACCAGAGAAGCTGATAAGTGATGAAATTGTCCTCCGAATCTTTTACATAAATATTCTTTTTACTTCTCGGCTTTCTCACAAGAGGCAACGAGTTAAAGCTGTATAAATCCCTTTTAGTGAGGTCAGTGATTTGCTATGGTTCAGCTAGTCAGACATCCATCTCTCAATGTTTTGGAATTAAAACTTCTGAGGCCAATCTACAGTGGCACATAAGGAGAATGCGTAGCAATCGAGAGGTTAGACTATGATTTTTATCATAAAAAAATTAATTTTTAAATTTATATCTCATCAAAATTCATATTTTTTTTCACTTCTTATAATTAAAATTTGATAAATCATTGGAAAAGTATAATAAAAAAAGTGAATATTTTATATAACCTAAGGTTGATCCCTTAATGATTTACAATCCAGTAACTTTCGCCGTGAAAACTGCCAATTAAACGATGTAACACTATACTTAATTAATTGATTTTTTTAATCTGTTACCCAGTAACTTAAGAAAGATGAAAAATATAAACGGTATCTCAAATCAAAACTGAATAAAATAAATCAAAGGCATAGAACAACAAAAGACAATATAACCTAGTCAAGAAAGAAATACTTTACTCACGCTGCCCAAATATATCGGGTTGCTACATTACACAGCATACTGATCAATCCGTGACTGGACAAATATAAGTTACATATTTTTACATGATATAATATAATACATAGATAACATTTTTTTTTCTTCCACAGTTTTCTTTTACAATTAATACCAGTCTACAAACTAACTACAAGTTTTTCGATTTATTCCTTTTCTTTTTCTTTCCCTTCCATTTCACAACCCCTATTTCATTTGATCAACAAATTCCCCTATATAACAAACATTAAAATATTTAAAATAATAAAATAATAACTAAAACAACAAATAAGATATGCGATGCATGCATGTCATCCCACTTCTGGATAAACTCCCATACTCATTAATTAAAAAAAAGGAGTCTTATTTGTAAGCTGTCTTGTCTTTAAATGATTAAGGAAAATTCGCCTACATGTGTAAAATATAAACATTACCCATTAGAACCCTTCAAACAATTGCTGAAGCACTCCCCCCTCCCCCATCCTGATTTTCATCAAATCAGGGTATAAAGCGAAATCAACATACCCACCGTTGCATATATGAGAAATACAACACATTTCACTATTTCACTGAAAATCACCCACTACTTAGCATAAATCTTTCATATTATCTCACCTATTAATTGGTGAACCAGAAAGCAGGCTCAGAAGGGACCTAAGGATATGCTTGACTAATATCATAAAAATAAAATCTAAATATATGATGTATGATCAAATGTAACTCAAAACCAAAATCCAAATTAATTTTACTAAGTTCACCAAAGACGCAACTGCGAGTATAGTATAAATTATTAAAATAAAACATTGCGATATATGTATTTTGATGATTCTAACACCCTCAAGTCTATTAAATTAAAAAAAAAAAAAATACAAACCAAGGTTCTTTTAATCTACACATCATCTGAACAGAAAACATATATCTGGACAAAATACAGCACAGCCCACTTCAATAGCCTAAAAATGGCAAATCAGTGATAGAGAGAACATCACTTTAAGATACGTACGATTACTCCCATATGCATTTTTAGGAACAATATATAGGTGCGCATGTATCTCACATTTTATTTCAACCTAAATTTTATTTTATTGATCTTTTATATAAATTTTTGTTATTATTTAATCAGTTTTTATAATATCGATATTAATGTTTATTTACATATAGTACATTTTTAGTTTCGTTAGTACTACTGACATCATTTACATTTTTTTTTTCTGTATACAAGGTATAAATGATGTACTTGGAACGCTAGTGATTATTTCCCTTAATTTTGGCAGCTTATATTACTATTCTTGAATAAAAACTATAAAGAATATTTTAGGAGTAGTACGCGTTTTGAATTCTGGGTTGTACTGTCGCTAGATGAAGTATCATTCTATACCTTTGTGAATCATACAGGATGAGATCTTTTTTTCTACCCTCATTGTACTTAAATTGACGAAATGACGACTGGTGAACTGTTAGATGTTTTAGAAACCTAAGAATTTGTGTTTGGAGTCTTCCAATCATATTCTTGCTCTTTTATAATACTAAAATCAATTATTCCATGCAACGTATCTTTGTATAAAAAAACAAAACAAATATTTATATATTAATTTTATATTATTATATATGAATATTTATATTCAGGTTTTATTGTTGATATTATTAATGAGGTTAAGGAAAAACGATTTTTGTGGAATAGTTTTTGTATCGAAATTATAAGGTTTATATAAGACAGGCAATTAGCCTGCAAAAAAAGAAAATTTAATGAATTATAACATCAATGATTGTCTCCTTGAAAATGGCCTAAGGGCCGAAATGTTGGAAGTTTGTTAAAATAAAAAGTTGAGAGAAAAAGTGGATCATTGAAGTTTGTGTTAATAATAAAATATTTATATAGTTCGACAAAACTAAAGCAACTCTCTCATAAAATAAGCCATTTGCCATAAATATATTTGATTATAAACAACATAATGATAAACATACCTGCGAATGAAATGAGATGTTGCATCACTGGGAGTCTGCACAGGAACCTGAAATTAATATGTATTGAGATTTTAATTGTAAAGGATAAAACTGAAAATTAATGAAACTTTGGAATATATAATGATGGTTTTATATCAGAATAATAAAAATAAAAAGTAGAGGAGAAATAAAATAAAAAAATCTAAACTTCATTTTAATAGTACCTACAAGTTTTATGCCTTCCAACAAACTTATTTACTACAGCTATTGGTTAATTCAATTACAGAAATAGAACTGTAATATAAAATTTAAAAAATAATTAATTCGATGACAAAATTCTTAATCCTCTTAATTATTTGTTTTTTTTTTTTTACAAGGTTCGCTGAAAATCATTAAAAGGCACGGATAGTATAAAGTCCGTACCTATCGATGTGGGATTTTTACCCACTAAAACCACCGCCCTTACACCTGTTCATTCCTCACCCTGAGACCTTCGTTAGTCATTGCTTCGTGGAGGGAAATGGCTGAGCGTGTGTGTGTGTCTGAACAGCCAAGTTCAGTAATAAAAGGTCGTGCTAAACTGAAATACCTGGGATGTAACAGCTTTTTTTTTCTGAAAAAATCGAATGACCCGGAGTGTCACTTTATAGAATCGATTTCCTCGAAAAATGCTCTAATGAATTTTATTAAATTCGACATGTCAATTAAGAATTACATGGTCTTTAATATCAGCTAGGTCATAACTGCTATATTCTTGGGAGGAAAAAAATTATATTCACTATTCCAACCCCGAGGAACCCTGAAATAAGAATTTCCATAGCAACAGAAAAATAGAAGATTTTTATCCATAAATTTTGATTCCCTTGTCCTATTTTTTTTTTCTAAAATTACAAAAATAGCTATAATTTCAACACGATCCCACTAATGTAATCAAAACGTGGAGACGTATGTAGATAGGACTGTAAGTGAAATTTGTGTGCTCACCGCACCTGATTTTTTTAATGCATAATTCATGTTGATGTTACATGTCTGGGTTCGCCTTACCTTCTGGATCACACTAACAATACAATTCCATACGGTTAGTGTACTTATATTGAGATCCTAAAGATAGAACAGAACCCCGAAACGTTGATTTTGTTATGTGTATGAGTTAAATATACATTCATGCTGGTTACAAAAAAAAGTTTATCTATATGTAATTATTTACTTACTTTTTTTTCGGAAATGCGCTTACCTAATTTCGAAATAAGGTCGACTAGAGAAAGTATTTTCAAGAAAACATAATTAATTTAATCAAACTTTTACTAATTGCAAATTTGGACCAGAATCAATAGGTGCTTATTTTTGTTTTTAATTTAATTTAAATATATTCGAGTGATTTTAACAAATCTTGTAAATGTTTAAGAGCCAATTTATGATTAAAATGATTGCTTAATGAATAATAATGGTCAGGGACCTTCTAGAATGAGAGATGAAACGCTAAAAGAAAAGTTAGAAGTAATCTAAAGTAATTTCTTTAAAAACAAAATTCAGCCGATGCTTTTTATCAGTTACTGTTCCACAAGTGAAACATAATTAAAATCTTTTAATTAGAATTTATATTACTGTTACCAATAACATAATAAAGCTTAAACATTTTTTTTAAAATATTAATTGATACAACACTGTTGTAGTAAAAATTAAGTTAAAACTGTTGCTAAACTTGTCATTGGTTCAGTTCCGGAATATGTTGGCATTTTTTTTCCGAACTATCTGAACAGACTTTTGAGGCAACATCAAGCAGGTTAATGACCAGAAAAACAAAAATTTCTCTGTACAAAACTCTGATGCGCCCAGTCCTTACTTACACATGGAGAGAAGACATAAACAATGACAAAAGAAACGTACTAGAAGTTGGCGTCATTTGAGCTAAAGATCCTCCGAAAGATATTTGGACCGGTGTTAGTTGGTGGAGAACAAATGAAGAGGTTTACAACCTCTTTAGAGAGCCTGCCGTTGTTAGTCTTATCAAACGATATCGTCTGAGATGGGCTGGACATGTGGCCAGGATGGAGGAACAGGAAACTCCTATAAGATTACTGACGGAGATAGCCCATGGCCAGAGGAGAGTTGGCCGCCCCCGACTTCGATGGATTGACTATGTGGCTGCGGATGAAAGAGGTTTGGGAGTACACAACTAAATGGCAGCAGTGAAGGACAGAAACTTCTGGACTTGCTGGTTGAGGAGGCCTGGACGCGTCAACGTGTTGTAGCGCCAAACTAATAATCTGAACTGAACCTTATTAAGGCCAAAATTAAAGCATTAATTAAAATTACTAGGATTTAAATACAGAGCTTAAACGGTAAAGCACAAACAAAGACAGTTTTGGCTTCGTATTTGAACTTAGAAGAAGTTCCTCAGAAGAATATTTAGTTAAAACATACCTTGTTTGAAATTAGAAAGTACGTTTTCCGTTGTCCAAAAAATATGTATTCTTAACTCAAGAGTTTACTTTTCTTTTCAAGAAAGTTAGTAAAAGTGAATTGATAGTCAAACAAATGTTAGAGGTAATAATGATGAAAGTTAAAAAGGAAAAATCTAAATGCTTACTGGACGAACGATAATTTTAATTAAAAAAAAAAATTAAATTAATCCAGAACTGCCTAACAGTAATTAATGATAACGACCCTATACTACCTAACAAACTAATAGTAATGTAATCAATTGTAATTATTCGTTTTTTATTCTTCAATAGAAAAACAAGTGTTGACTTTTACTTTCATCTACCTACAAATGGATATATAAATTTTTTTCAAGAGTATGAGAACTAAATTCGGTATCATCTAACGGTATCTATTAAAATTCTGTCGGCAAGTAATATTACCAACTAATAAAAAAAAATTTTACCAAGATGATAATTGGGTGAACAAGGAGTTCCTTTCATTGTGGATTAGTTCTCCAAACAATATGTTGAAATCCAAAATTGATTTATTATCATAGTTATTCAGGCGGATTTTCAATAGTCCACGGACAATAAATGATATGATTTTTTATTTGGGTTATTTTTATAAGCCAGTGTTTTCTGTACTGTATACAATCCTATACACCCTCGTTTATGACGTCCGGTTCTCATTTTAGTTCTGACTCAGAAGTGTTATCCTACCCTGACAAAACTCCTGAATTTTCTGCGAATAATACATTTAATATGCTAACATAAACCTACTGACTGTCCTACAGTATACTTCAATAATGTTGCCCTTACCCCTGTTGAACAGATCCGTTACCTTGGACTACATCTGGACAAACGACTAACCTGGAATCCTCACTCAAGACTGAAAAGACAGGAAACTGCACGTCGATTTCGACTATTACAGCACTTACTAGACAAACGGTCCAAACTTCCAATTCATTACAAAAGACTGATTTATATGACAATTATAAGGCCTATAATAACGACATACGGCGTTGAGCTCTGGGCCTGCACTAAACCTTCGAATTTCAATCCAAAATCCTTCGTAAAATCCTAAATGCTCCCTACTTTGTCAGAAATAAAATCATACATAAAGACCTTAATGTTCCATTTGTAACCGATCTAGCCCGAACCAGATAACAATCCTTCCATTACAAACTCCCTAAGCATTCAAACCCATTAATTTGTAATCTTGTTTCCTCTTTTATTCCGGACAATCCTCCGTCTGAAAAGAAGATGGTCTCGAGACCTTATATTGTAAAAATGTTTTCAGAGTGCTACCATTGGGTAGTTTCTCTACATGCTTGTACCGTACCATTATGATTTCCTCAAATATACTTAATTTATTTAAAACAATTTTGATCCTGTCCAAAGGATGTTTAAAAAAGAATAAAGTTGAGAGAAAAAGGATCAAAATTGTTTTAAAGAAACTAAACCACTCTCAAACAAGTATATTAATAAAAAATAAATCTAATACTTAATTTATTTATGTACAGTAAATATCAATAAATAAATTTAAAAAAAAAAAATGGTAACAAGGAACTGTTCCAAAGCCATATCCAGTTGGGAAATTCACGTAAACTAGTACCCTAGATACAGGTGTTCCAAAAAGAAGATTGTTGTTTGAAAAGTTAAATAAATAAAAACACTAAGTTTCTAGAGGAAAATAATTTATTCAATAGCAATGAGGAAACGATAGAAAATAAATTACTAAAATTAGGAGAGCGGGGCCTGTTTGGAGCATTTTAGTAAAAAAGGAATCCTTAACATGGTGAACAGGATTCTTTCTGTGTCCGGTAATGGAATCTCCCTCCTCTTCCCACAAAGGGTTCTATCGGCAATAAAATTTCATGAACCGAGGTGTATAAAACAGCTCGTCTGTTAATAGTTTTCCAAGTAAATAATATTCATTTTTTAAAGCCATTATATAATATTTACATTAAATGATTTTCCATCGTGCCCAAATTGTCGTAACAAATTATTTCGCTCTGAAACATTGTATTTCTTTAATTATGAGAGATAGTTGACCGTGGATGATGAATGAGGAGAAGATGGTTGGGGGTGCGGTCAATGAAAAACACAAATAAGTTCGATTAACTTATTTTAATGTGCCAACGTTTCGGCTAGAGTTTCTAGCCTTCTTCATGTTCTGTATGTTCATACTTCTTTGCATTATATAACTTCATTTTTATTTCATTTCCTTAATTATGTTATTTTACCTACTTTTTCAATTACCTATGTATACTTTATTTTATTATGTATATTTTATTTCCCGCTTCTCTCATCACTTCATTTTATTAATTCTATTTTGTAAAATTATTCATTTTATGTGTAAAATTATTCGTTTATACTTCCTTTTTATTTTTTATTTTTCTATACTTACTGTGGTTGTTATCTTGTTCTGTTTTTAACCCTGAAGAAGGCTAGAAACTCTAGCCGAAACGTTGGCACATTAAAATAAGTTAATCGAACTTATTTGTGTTTTTCATTGACCGCATCCACAACCATCTTCTCCTCATTGTATTTCTTTATTCATTTAACTTCATTCATTAGATTACTGCACAATCAATTTTTAATAAATTACGTTTTATTTTATCAATTTCAGGTTATTTTTAATCACTCGATTAATTGCAGTTGAATACATTATTAGTCAGTTAGGTAGGCGGTATATGGTCCCGATCATTAATTACTGTCAGTGAGTTCCGTATTGATTTAAATTTCCTTTTTTTTTTTTTAATGGGCATTGTGATGCAAATTATCGATCGGGCTTGCGATAACGTTTATTTTGGAACATTAAATGTCGAAGATGAGTCAAAAATGTTTTCTCAAAGAGAGAAAAACAGATATTATAGATATATTAAAACAGTAAAAAATATATAAGTCGAACATTCTTTCGACGAGGAAGGTTAAGTAGACCTCACGTGAATTTCAAAAAACATTCTACGTAGCAATATTCTACCTACCTAGGAGAATTGAGCACCTAAATGTTTGCTTTGTCTGACCGAACATTAAAGAAATGAACCAGTTTATCATTAGAGCTTCCTTGGCTGGTTCTGATCGAAAGTGGATTGAATGTAAAAAATTATTAAGAAAAATCCAGATTGCATAGATTATCTCCAACATTCTTCTAGGCATCAATGACCCTATGGTTCTTTAGTTCATTACAAATTTTACCGCGGTCACAACAAATCAGATCACTAAATAAACACTTTCTATTGCTAACCCTTTTAATGTTCTTTTTGTAACCCCAGTAAAGAATACATATCAAGAAGAAATCCCTTAAAGTCAGCAAGGACAAAATAATCTCAGACATCCTGGAGGATAATCTTATTAATCTGGAGGATTCTTTTACCTTTTAAGTAAAAGCCCTCACGTTTTCTTTGACGTCTCTTCAGATTAGTCTACCATCCGAACATCAATTATAAGGACTTCAAGTACGATGTTTTTCAAACTTCCACTTTCACTCGAAGAAATTCTACTTGATAACAAGCTATACTCATTTCGGATGAGAATGAGAGTAGAAATTCCCATAACACGGACCTGTTCACGATACTTGACATTAGAAAGGCTTGATACAACAATTTAATGGATGACAACCACTGTTTGAGTATTGCTTGTCCTTAATGAAATCTTCGAGTAATATACTTTTTATAGAGAAGTGATGATAAAGATATAGTATTTTATCAATATCAGAACTGTATCAAAATATTGGAAGGTGATAGACCACGCCGATGCAGATAGTTCCAACAGGTACTTTAAAAGCTTTTCCAAAAGGTACGTTAAAAGATCTATTCTCTTGCTGGAAAATAAGTTTCACCTAGTGCCACCCTAAACAATCTTAGGTCACCTCTTACAGGGCCTATGAAAATGACATACGCCAGACCCACTTTCATGTCCAACAGGGAGTTGTCTCAAGTAACGAGTATATCAAGACCCAAAATGTACAGACCAGATTGAGTCTAATCCACAGCAACAAGTGACGTAAAAGCTTTAAAGAATGGTATTGAAAGAGAACAAATTGGAAAGTTATTAGTTGATATATGTAATTGATTGATCCGGGTGGCTTAGTAAACGTTACTAAAAATATCAAAAAACCTATTTATTAGGTACGAACGTAGCAGGGCTCAGACTATTAGATTATACATAGCAATAGATATGATAATTAGTTGAGATAATTAATAAAAGTAACAAACAGATATGATAAAATTAAAAAGGGGAAGAAACGTGATTAAAGAATTATAGTATAAGCTGCAAAAAACAAATGCATTATATAAGATAAGTAAATAATTAATGGGAAAACCACTCTGTAACAATGCCACTTCGCAATAAACCGAAAATGAAATTTGAGAAATTGTCAAGAGGGAGAATTGTGGGAGATAATAGCCACAGGTGCTGTTTAAAAATGGTGGATGGAATCTAAA
>NW_027110155.1:936956-937778 GCF_000696795.3 Halyomorpha halys
TGGTCTATTATTAATATTAACTTAGTTAATGACTATCAAACTCTCAAATATAAAAGCATAATAAAATAAATAGATATAGAAAAATTTAAAAAAAAAGAATAATACCAAATTGAAAATAAATGATGAGGGAGAGATAGAGGGATAAATAATAAAAGTAACGGTAAGTAATAATAAAGTAACAATAATAAAGTAATAATAAAGTAAGTAATAATAAAGTAACCATTTTTTGTTAAAATTACAAATACAGTAAATAAGATAAGTAAATAAGTAATGCGGATACCACTTTGTAACAATATCACTTTGCAACAAACCGAAAATGAAATTTGAAAAATTGTCAAGAGGGAGAATTGTGGGAAATAATAGCCACAGGTGCTGTTTAAAAATGGTGGATGGAATCTAAACTTTTATTTAGAAAATATTGTAAATAAAAGTATCAGAAAAATACAGTGTAAATGAAAAGAATATAATTAGATAAAAATAGTGAAATAAAAAAAGTATGCGAAAATATTATGGTGGGCGCCCGTATCGTGCCTTCTCAAAACCCGGATAACTATTAGCTTGGGGATGTTAGTCTGGTCTATTATTAATATTAACTTAGTTAATGACTATAAAACTCTCAAATATAAAAGCATAATAAAATGAATAGATATAGAAAAATTAAAAAAAAAAAGAATAATACCAAATTGAAAATAAATGATGAGGGAGAGATAGAGGGAGCTATAGAGGGAAGGAGTGATGGAGGAAGTGATTAAATCTTTTTCATGGCAGGACTTCCTACAGGAATTTTTTAAAACCAAAAATTTCTCATAGAAATATCTGGAC